>NC_037536.1:12664807-12677732 GCF_001531365.2 Cynara cardunculus var. scolymus | reverse complement strand
TTATTCAAATTGTATTAATATGTAAAGATCAAGTGTAACCTATATCATCGTTAAATCTTATCTTATAAAACCAATGAAACTTCAAAATCGTTAAAATTCATGGCTCCCGCCGCATTGCGCGAGTACACAACTAGTATAATATAATATAAAAATCGATATAAATATTATATATTATTGATATAATATATATTTATATTATATATGTGTATATATATATATATATATATATATATATATATATGATGATATTAAACATTAATTATATTATTAAAATATTATATATATTTATTAAAATCTTATTCGTTTTCCGACAATAAGATTTTTCATTGATGGAAATATAATAAAGATCATTAATTTTTTTTTTATAATAATCATTTTAGGAAATTTCTTCAAATTTATAAAATTTCGCATCTTATCTTCTACTTTCTCAATTTTGAAAAATTCGTTAAAACAAAAAATTCATATAAAACCTTTATTTTCTATATTTTATGGAATATATTGACCTTAAAAATGGAACAATTTTATGACTGAATTTCCCTATAAAACATGAAAATACCATATATTTTTTGTTAATATAACCATGATTAAAATTCTTAATTTATAACAATTTTATATAAAATGAATTTTCAAATGCTATTTTCTAACAAACTTTTATTTATTAAAATAATCTGTAAATCGTTACAAAATGACCAGCTTTTCAACAGCCTTAAAACCCTCAACATCCTTCCATAACACACTCACTCTCTTCACTCCCCTTCACTACTCCCATCGTCACCTGTCTTCTTCCTCCGTCACCGCTCCATCGATCATGGCTTCCAGCTCCACCGCTGCCCCTAAATCTAGAGTCTGTCTTCTCTTTCTCTCCGCTACTCTCTTTATGCAAACACAAATCATTCTATCTTTCATCTCTTTTGATTCATCTGGATTACTATCGTTCCTAATTTTGAACCATTTTAATCCGAAGAATGTATCTTTGTGTTCGCCTGTCTGAAGTACGTGTTTCTTGATATTATTGATTTGACAGTCGCTAATGGTTTAAATTTTATGTGTTTTTATCACGCAATTGAAGAGAACGTTTTAGCTGACGATCTTTTTGATGAATTTTCACTGGTTTGTGTTTCTGCTTATTGAAAGTTGTTGTTTTTCATTTTTTTTCAGTATCCGGGCCTCCAGGTAAGGAAACGGGTGAAGAAAAATCCGAAATGGATACGGGTTTTATTTGGTTTGAGTATGAACAACCCGAGACCAGTAATAATGAATTCTGTTGAAGCTATCTATGACTGTTAATCGTTCATGCATCAGCCCCAACTTATGAATGAATTGCTTTCGTTTCTGTGTTGATTATTAAAATTATGTGGATGATGCTTGTATTCTATCTGTGATACTTAGTTGTTGTTTTTCATTAATTGATTAACATTCCCAGGTGACTTATCGATCTTTTTTTGTTGACATCGACAGAAATTGCAAGGAGACTTGACGGTGGGTGATTTTAAATCGTTAAGGAGGAAAATAAATAACCTTAAAAAGGAGATTCAAGAAGAGAAGGATGCTTATGTTAGAGTGAGTTGATCCGTCTTTTTGAAGTACTTTACTGTATGCTGTGCTTTACTCTTTTCATCTGCATGCTTGATTTCCACAGTCCCAGTAAATATTAATATATATCTGTAAACTTGTAAACATTTTTTTCTGAACAAACAAGTGTCGTACTTTCGATATATACTTGTAGTAAAACGGTAGAATACACCGAAGTTGGTGTGGATTAAGATGATCTAAGATAACATATGGTTGTTTCTTAGCAGTTAATATGGAAGAAATGTAGTTGAACATAAAAATAGTTGTGATAGCTGCTTATTTAGAGTTCAGGTAACAAGTAATGTGTATGTTATTCTTTTAATGACTTAAAGAGGAAACGGAAGGGGGATTGTATATGATGGTATGAGAAATATTTTTGTATTGATGGAATGTGAAAGTAACCATCAGATATATATTGCACAGGAAAGACTCCTGCAGAACAAAAAGAAGATGGAAAGTGACGCAGCTCACCGTTTGGCATTAGCAGCGTCAAGAGGTGATGCCATGCGCAATAGCGGCTTAGTAAATAAGCTTTCTTTAAGGATGCAAAATCCCATCATCTTGCCTCAAGGATCGTATGACCAAGATATCGACAGCTTGCCAGAAGCACTCATTCCCGTAACTGCTAAGCTTCCATTGGTTGAGAAAATACCACCTTATACTACTTGGGTGTGTTTGAAAAGGTATTCCTTCATTTGCCTTTTCCCATATCATTGGTCTTTTGGTATATGTGAATGTGACTTTAAGTTGTATGCTTGAGTACTGGTGATGCTTTCTGAAGTTCCATTTTTTCATTATCTGTAATGGAAGAAAAAATCATTCTGTTATAGTTTCTGAAGTTCTTTTTTACATGGTACAGAAATCAGAGAGTAATTGACAATCGTTCAGTCATAGGGAAGCCTCATATTGGCAATGAACAATTTGGGGGTAAGCCTTTGGTCTGTAGTGACAATGAGGAAGAAATTGATGAACCAGGCAATCAAAAACATGAATTTTCTGAGGGAGAAAAACGTATTGTAAGGTAAATTCGCACAAGATACCTCTCATTTTCTTGCAATGAAATAAAAGAAATACGGTTTATGCCTGCTTTTCTTATATTTGTATTCCTGCTGTTTCCCGCTCTACGTTTATTGCATAGGTTTTATACTTGATATCAATCTGAAAACAAATCCCTTGCTTTAATTGCTACTCGTTGAATTGCAGGATGGTTTACCAGGATTATGAACCAAGCGAGAAACTTCTTCAATTCTTGACACAATTCATTGGTGGAACCACTTCTGAAATTCATGTAATTTTGTTGCTCCGATATCTTAGTAACTGGCTGAAATTTTGTTTTATCAACTTTTTACTACTTTGTTATATAAGTTGCATTGTAATATTCTTCTTTATCATTTAGCTGCCTTTCTTCTGTGATGCAGGAGGTCTTTAACATGCTAAAGAAAGAGGATGAAGACAAATTGAACCAAACTGTCTCTGTTCCTGAAGAGGTTGAGCACAGCACGGGAATGCCTTTGGAGAAAAGCCTTGCTTCTTATTTAAATTCTTATGATACTCTCTTTTGTCGACAATGTTTGGTACTTGTGCTTGCTAGTGTTATTATTTCATGGTTATCTTATTAGAATTGGTCGATCGTATGCTAATCACTCTCTTTACCTCCCAGATATTTGATTGTGGTGTTCACCTCTATTCACAACCCACTATCACTCCTGTAAGGATTTGTGCTTTCAAAATCATTACCTTTTATACTCGAGTTTTACAGCTTGCATTGATGTAGTTTCGTTTGCATGATTGACAGACTGAACGAGTAGAGTCTCCTATTGATTCTCAAGATGGGATACCTTGTAGTGATCAGTGTTACCTACTGGTATGGCATCTCATTGTATATATTTTCCTTTGTAAGTGAGTTAGAATCACCTCTCACTGGATCCAATTTAGTCTGCCTGCATAAAGTATTAAGGATTACAATATTAGGCTATGCCAAGTTTGCTTGATGTCAATTAATATCCTACGCGGAGGGAGGTTTAGTTTACAGTGTGACGGTATGATCCAATGAAGTGTCAATTTATCTGCTGAAGAGAACTGTTCTCATAGTAATGATTAGCGATGACTGTTTATGCATGCATTATCGTTCTATTTCCTCAACAGATCATCATTTTGCATTACCATTTATTGTTCTATTCTTCTAAAGACGATCTTATCCAAAATTTTCAGCTACAAACAGCAATGACGGATCCAGAAAGAGGTGGCTCAAGTAACATGGATAACGCTGATCAAGGTGATGACAGCACATTTTTTTAGAGAATAGATGTGAACTAATAGTTGTCTCCTATTATATATATATATATATATATATATATATATATAGTGTTCTGCTATGCTAGTTTATCTTAATTGCTTGATGATGTTTGGTAAAGGTTTCATTTTATCAATCGTTTATGCTGAATATATGAACTAGAACATGAATGAACTCTGGATGACAATCAATAATGAAGCAACTAGTTCCTCTGATGCATTTAGTCTTTTATATTTTTTGGTGTTTCAGCAGATAAAATCAAGGACAATAGTAAAGAAGGAACCAAAAAAACTGCAGAAGTGCCTGTAATAAATGATGCATCCACTTTGTCTTGTGTTCAAGCTGAAGGTTCACCAAGTATTCGCGAATGGAAACGTTTGGAGAAAGATCTATACTTGAAGGGACTAGAGATGTTCGGAAGGAACAGGTATGACGATCTCAGTACCCCTCATATAGGAGCCAAATGCTTAATTTAGATGGGCTTCTTGTTCATATTCACTTGAAAACTTTTGTGATTGAATAAAATCTTGAGATTAGTGATATGTGTGAATGGTTTATCGCCATTCAGCCGTTGTTGATACGCAAGTTATTAAACTGTTGCTTAAACTTTTTACTAACGTTATGACTTGCAGCTGCCTCATAACAAGGAACCTACTTTCTGGATTGAGAACCTGTATCGAAGTATACAATTATATGCATGATGTGTCTTCATCTTATGCATCAGATGTCGATAGGGAAACTGATGTAGGTCATAAGGTTTGTTTTCTGCTTTCTGTTGGTTCTTCAACCCATGCATAAAGGTTAAAATGATTTTAATTTCTTTGTATAAACAATACTAAGTTTGCTTTTTGTTGTATGTTCTGTTAGGAGAAAGAAATGGTATCAAGAACAGAATTAGTTGGGCGAAAGGGTAAAGCAAAGAAACAAAAACTTTCATTGACGCCTTCTGGACGTGCATCGGCAAGACGAATTGCTGGGAAACACCCGTTGGGGAAGAATTATACTCCATGTAAATGCAGTCCTATGTGTGGAAAGGACTGCCCCTGCCTAAAAAATTCTACTTGCTGTGAAAAGTATTGCGGGTATGTTTAACATTACCGAGCATTATATTTTAAGTCTAGGAATGCATCTGAATCAAAATATATATGTAGATTGTATGTCTTGTCTTACGTGCTGTTTTCTTTCAGTTGAGAAATGTTTACGATGATGATGTGTGTTTAGGTGCTCAAAAAGGTGCAAAAATCGGTTTAGGGGATGCCAATGTGCAGCGGGTCAATGCAGAAGCCAGCAATGCCCGTGCGTTGCTGCTGGACGAGAATGCGACCCAGATATCTGCGGTAATTGTTGGGTCAGGTAATCTGTTCTCCACATAACATGGATTCTCGTTTTCTATTTTTTTTTATAAGCTCATTATTCCATTCGTGGCGTGGTTAAGAAGGGAACTTAAATTTGCAATGTCCTTGTATATCATACATAAATGCTAATTTTGTAGATTGATCTGCGTGGTTGGTGTTTTATTGATTTGCAGTTGTGGTGATGGGTCATCAGGCGAGCCCCCCAAAAGTGGTGAAGGTCCATGTGGTAACATGAAGCTGCTTCTAAGGCAGAAGCGAAGGGTGAGCTACATATCTTATCCTAATTACTAATCAATTAACACTCGTATAATAATATATGATATGCATGGAAACATTTTGATGATCCTCAGATTTTGTTTGGAAAATCCGATGTTGCTGGTTGGGGAGCATTTGTACAGGTACCAGTCGATCTATATATGCAGGAGTTCCAATCATTATATATATATATATATATATGTATGTATGGATTGTTGGTTGAATCAGAAATATGTAATGGTGGGTTGGTGTTTTTAGAGTGCTGCAAAAAAGGATGAGTATCTTGGAGAGTACACGGGGGAATTGATCTCTCATGAAGAAGCAGATATACGAGGCAAATATTACGATCGTGCAAACAAATCTTTCCTTTTTAATTTGAATGAAGAGGCAAGCAACCTCTTCTCTTCTTGTATTCATTATTATATTCATTTTCATTTTCATTATTTTTAATTTAAAATCTGTAATTATATATATATATATATATATATATATATATACATATATGGAGCATCATGTGAGAAACAAACTAATTTCTTTTAAATTAAATTATCTAAAACCTAATCAATCTTTTATGTAAATAAATTATACTAAAAGAACGAGAATTTCATTATCTTTAATTTAATATTCTTAATTATATATTGGGAGAATCATGCGAGAAGACAAGAACGAATATGAATCACATAATATATCAACAAAAAAATACCATAAATAAAAAACAATTTTAAAAATTAGAGTAATTATCATTTTGAATTGGATAAATCCTTAAAAATCTTATTATATCTTTTAAATTTATTTATTATTTATTTTTAGTTGATTCATAATTTTCTTTGTCAAGTTCTATATAAATTTTTTTTTCGAGATAGATTTTTGATAATAATAATAAAAAAGGTCAGAATTTTCATCAAATATTAAATGTGATATTCACAATCAATCATATATCCAAACATTATATATATATATATATATATATATATATATAATAATGAGATAAGAAGAAACCAATGAATATGTATATGATTGTTTGTGAAAAAACTTTTGATGATATAACAAATGTGGATGTATACATTTTTTGATTATTAAGTAACGTTGTTGAACTAGGTTTGTTTGATGTCAAATAAAAACAATTAAAGTTTATTTGATAAAAGTTTTAGCATGATATATCGTTTAAAGGTGAAATTGATATTTATATATATGTATATATTATCTTAAAAAATCAAAATGGGGATCTCCATTCCTCAGTGGATAATGATATTGAGGCCCCGTTGCCATCTTTATTAGGGAGAATGTTAGAAATAAGTAAGGATGGAGCTAAGTACTCACTCTCGTGCATTGTTTGTTCTCAAGATTTTGCTTTTGGTGTTGAATTGTGTTTGGATCTTGGACTTGAAACGTTGCAAGACTTTACCTACTTGTGACTTTTTCCCCTTCATTAAGTAGAGCCAAGCAAGCAAGTCTAGTGTGATTATCCATCTATCAATGATGTCAACCATCTAAGGCGCAATCATATTTTTGACTCTTGAAGGGCCCCACACATCACTATACATAAGAATAAAAGATGCTTTGTATAGGATCGGTGAAATAGACTAGATAGAAATGATTGTTGGAAATAAGTAGTGGGCAATTATAGAAAAGGCAGCTACAAAACCGATGTAATTCCCATCTGAAAGTTGAAGCATCATTAGCTAGTTGAACGCTCAAGCATCCATTTGTTAGTTAAACATTAGTGGCAAACCATTAGCTAGCTGAACGCCGAAATATGCATTTGCTAGCTGAACATACTAGCAACTATCTAAGTCATCAGTGTTTATAAACACTGAAGAAATCAACTATAATGATACTTTGAAACTCAAATCAACTTTATCATATGCAATGCAGTTGGTGCTAGATGCTTGTCGAGCTGGAAATAAGCTGAAGTTTGCTAATCATTCGTCTAAGCCTAATTGCTATGCTAAGGTATGTTCTTTTTGTCCAATCCCACTTCACTTTCCCAATACATCTCCTGCCTGAACAAGTTAGCATGTGCAGATAACGAAAGTCGGAGGCGATCATCGTGTAGCTATATTTGCCAAAGAAAATCTTGAAGCGGGGCAAGAGATCTTTTACGATTACTCTTATAAACCTGAACAGACACCTGCATGGGCTCAAGAACCCGATGGTTAAGACGACTTTTTCCCATGTAATCCGTCAATCTCAACAAAACAGTCTTTTTCTAGTATATCCTTAGCTGTAGGGATATGGGCATCCACCCATCTAGGGGTTTGAGATGTTTTTAAGGTGATGTTTTGATATAACTAGTTATGGTTTAAGAAGAATACATGTATTCATGCTTATCGACATGATTTATATGCGATACAAAAGATACCTATAACAGCTATGTGGTCGCTTATGAGCTATTTGCAGTCACATTATTGGATGATTGTTTTTATTACTTGCTTTTCAGACTAAAATACTGGAAATAAATTTCGTTCTTGTCATGCATAGAATTTGTGTTCACTTATGGTAATCCTTGTTTATTTACCATACCATTTGTGGCTTTGTGAGGTTATACATTGCCACATGAAACCAACTCTACTTGTCCACGGTTCATTTGACCTAGTCGGGAATAGGATTGGCTACATTTTCAGGTCTCAGATCCCAGGACGAGATACACTACCAATGGAGATACACACGTGCAACGAGTTCAAATGAAAACAACATAAAAGGTCGAGAAGAAGGAGAATAGATCTCAATTGTCAGATGAGACGGATGTAATTAGAAAGATGACTACAACCACCTTTCTTTAAAACACAATGAAGGTTAAGGTTTTCCTTCGCAGTGTTCAGCTATGAAGGTTGTGTCTTATTTATGTGGTCTCAGGTCTCACAAAAACAGCATGGTCTCACTGATCCCAATTCTAGAATTAACGTTTATAATTATTCCATCCTTTTAAAAGGAAGATTTGCAATTTAGGATTACTGATTTGAAACTACTTATATACTTGAGCAAACATTTTAGTTGTTCATTCAAAATTTACAGAGTTTGTTAGAGATATGTTTAAATGAAGTCTATAACAATATACTTAATTAAACTTGTCTTTTGTCGATGATGGACCTGGGATCGGGGGACGGGACCATATTTGAAAGCCTGTCAAGTAAGAGAATCCGGGTGGGGACCACTAAACCTGGCTCAACCCTGCCCAACTTTCCATACCTACTTGGAAGTAGGGGTGTAAACGAGCCGAGTTGAGTAGCAGGTTATTCGAGCTCACCTTGAAAAAGTTAATATTAGGCTCAAGCTCGACTTTACAAACTGAATTGACTAGACAAATTTTCCCAATTATGTAGTGTTGCAAATATGTGACAGCAAGTTTGAAAAAAAAAATATTGATTCACTGCATATAACTGTTTCTAACCTTAGATTGCAGATGAACATACAAGAACTGATTCCAGATATCTGGAACTCCAGGTAAGCACCAATGGCTGCAATCTTCACCTCTCACGGTACTACCCCTCCTCCTTCCATAAATTGATGGGTGACCATCTATTCTGTAATCTGACAAACTAGTTATGTTTAAGATCTTGACAGGAGTTTTCATCTGCTGTATTACCTCTTCAACAATGGCATTCTTTGCTGGATAGATGCTGCTTGCAGTTCGATTGAGGGGTTGAGAAGCTTCTTTACAATGACCGCCCGCATTCCATTCCCCTCCCGCGAAATGGGAAGGTGCAGAACTTCGAAAAACAACTTGTGTTTTTCTTGGATTTATGTATTCATCAACCCATGATGCCCAAGTTATCATAGATTTCTTGAAAGCTGTTGACACCTCAAGATGAGGTACAACAGTGTCTCCTTCCTGATAGTAATTCACCCTGTTACAGTTTTTGTAAATGTTACAAATGACTCAAAATCTAACATTATCAAGTGTATGCACTCAAGGGAAAACGAAACTTGAACTCATGACTTCCCAGATTATCACCTAAACAGAAACCGGATGCCATCAAGCTACAGACTTGATGGTGTTTCCCAATCTTATGGATCGAACTGATGGGTTTTTCTTCATTTCAAACAAATATGGAAACCAAATTTATTAAGGAAAGGTTACAGATAGCATGAGAGTTCGGATGGTGTGAACTCACCCAGATTTGGTTTTGTAATGGCTCCACCAATGTGCGGTGTTGAAGATCAAGACATCAGCTCCTTTCCATCTAGATGAGCCTTTATCGACAGTATCAATTCGCAAGGTCTGCAAGCGTTTCTTGCCAACTCTTGCCTTGCCTTCACGAACCAAGAAATGGGAGACATAGTATTCAACTGTACACTTGTAATCCTGTGAGAAAGTAAGCAAATAATAAGGGCATACCGAATTTACATTAAAAATCTGCAAATTTTACACAATTGGTACAGGATACAGTTGGGAAGGAAAGCATTACCACAAATTTGAAACAATAGTTTCCCTTGTCTTTGGTTATCCTGCGTCCATGAACCTCATAGACCCTCTTTGGATCCTTTATGGCAGTAATTAACAAACATAGCATGGATTCCCATTGATTCCTATTGATTGAATCACCCACGAACACTAGTCTTTTTCCTTTGATCAATTCCAGCATGTTTGTTGCATTGAACCTATATAGAACCAAATCATCCAAAATCAGACGCTAAACACAAAGTTTTATTGTTAATCAGTGTTTTAAGACAAGGGTTTGCAAGAATCAAGACAAATCATTTTTCTAGTGAAAAGGGTTTGCAAGAATAAGCATAAAAAGAAAAAAAATTGACCTTGGAATGTCACAATCTTGAGGCTTCCACCTCCACTTCATATAATCTTTGTCCAATCTCCCATTGGCCTCACAATTGAAAGCTTCATCTATAAAAGGGCATGCAAAAGCAGAGTAGAGAGGGTAACTCTCATCAAAAACCCATCTCCCTTTTGTAACATCACAAGCTTTTTCATCCTTTTCTTCCTGAATCTTGTGAATCCCTCGACTTAATGGAACTTTTGGTTTTAAACGCCATCTTTCAGAGACTGAATCCTTGGAGTTATTTTGAGGATTCGAGTGATTCAAAGCTATCAAACCTGATATGTTCACTTTCCTAAACAAACTATTGACATCAAAACCAGAAAAGTTGGTACCATTTACAGCTTCAATCTTGTGTGAAACCAGATTTGGCAGTTGACTCCCACTTGATTTTTTCTGAAACCCATCAAAACTGAAGGAAATGTTGGGAGTTTGTGATGTATTTAAGAGTTTACCAAAAAGGGTATGATTCAGATTTACCACAGTTGCTGCCACTAAACGTGTTGACGAGTTCTGAGTGGGGGAGTTGCGAACAGAAGTGAGGGAGGAGGATTGAATCTCACTGAACTGGAAACGAGTTTCTTGATTGATGAATAAAGGGTCAGTTTTGAAAACCCAAATGGAGAAAAAGGTAAGAAAGATAATGGAGAAAGAGACTGTCAAATAGAACACAAAGAATCTTGTGCGTTTAAAGGAGAAACTTGTCTGTCTCTCCATGGAGATTGTAGCAGGGAAACAGCGAGAGGTTGAAGAACAGTGCACATGGAGTATGAAGATGGGAGAAAAGAAATTGAAAATAAAAGCAAAGGAACCGACAGTGACAGTGAAGGGAAGCAAAAAATAAGCGTAGTGGTTCGAATATGATCCAATTTTCAAATGCTTGCTTCGATTAGGGAAAGCGTGCGTCATAAAAATTGGTCTGGAATTTGTGACCATGGTGCTCTAGAAATGGTGACTGTTTCATAACTCCAGGTTTGGCTCAATTATCATTTTGTTTGAACAGATGTAAATAACTTTTCTTTAATAAATGTGTGATTAGTCGGTAAAGATAATAAACAGCAAAATTACTGAAAAATTCATTATGCATATATTCGTCTATCTTATTATTCTTTTGAGTCAAAGTTTTTGGTATGATAAGGATCACGGGCTACTTTGCTTGTAAGGTTACATGTTCTCTAAATCTAATTATTTTAATTAACTCATTATAACTATTTACTATAAATAATATTATCTGATATTATTATTTCGTGGAGTAAGTTACATTTTCAGTTGTCACTCACTATCAACTCTAGTTTTTATCTTAAACTAAGTAATATGAGTACTTTGGTTAATGATCTGAATATTGTCTGTATAAATATATGTTAGTGTTTAATAGAATCATCAACAAATATATTTAATTAATTCGAAAAAAACTAATAAAATCTAATTAGTGAAATTTTGATATATATATATAGAGAGAGAGAGAGAGAGATTTGTTTAAGAATAAAGTTATAAAATTAAATAAAATGAATAATAGTAACAACAGAGGTGTGGATAACTTATGCATTTTTTGTCTGATTTATGATGAAGTTTATTTCTTTTTAAAAAGAGGATGATGCCTCTACCGATTTTTATTAAAAAATAAATAAGTATACGTCTAAATCATACGGTAACTAATTATATGTACAAAAAATGCGGTAAATAAAAACTTAGTCTATAAATAATATGTTAGGATATTAACCGATTATTAATACATATAAATTACTATAAATAGTAATTCATTGTTAAAAGATGAATGATGTCTACAAATAACAAAAACAAATACTTCGTCCGTCTCAAAATAAGTATTCATGTTTCTATTTTAGTTTGTCCCAAAGTAACTATTCACTTTCAAAAAATAATGTCTACTTTTCAACTCTAGTCTTAATTATGAGAGAATTTATCAATCTCTCAATTATGAATGATAAAATTGTCATTTAGTTAATGGCAAATTGCATGAAAAAATAACGTATTTTAACTTGATTCCTATTTTGGATAACATATTTTAAAAACTTCTATTTTGGTACCTAAGATGTAAAGTTTTGAACATTTAAGTACTTGGGTAACCGATTGAAACATTAATCGATTATCATGTTGATGTGGCGAGTAATGTGGTATCTGGTTAATGCTTCAACAAATAATATTGAGTTGATACCACATCACTCACCACATCAGCATGGTAACCGTTTAATGATTCAACTGGTTACCCGGGAATTTAAATGTTTAAAACTTTACATCTTAAATACCAAAATTGAAGTTTTAGAAATACATTACCAAAATAGGAATCAAGTTAAAATACTTTATTTTTTCATACAATTTGCCCTTTAATTAATTAAAGAGTGTAACTATTACACATTTATAAAATTATAGATATGTATTTTGGGACTTAAACATGCATTAATAAATAAATATTTTTATATACTAATCAATAAATTTTATCTACTATCATTAATATTCTAATTATTATATTGATGATATATATATATATATATATATTACATCGAGAGAGAGGTTGTATTTTGTAAGTTCGAAGTCAATGTAAATTAATAAATATTGATCAATTAATATTATTTATCGTCACTAAATTTTAAATTATTGAGAGATAAATGAAAAGATTGATATAATGCAAATTAAAAAAGTAAAATAAATTGATTATA
>NC_037536.1:12632856-12664719 GCF_001531365.2 Cynara cardunculus var. scolymus | reverse complement strand
GGGGTGGGTGATAATCAAATGAGAACCACAAAAATATTACAAATTTGTAAGAATTGATATAAAATAATAATTTTTTGCATTATGTTTATCATCAAAAATATGATTTAAGATATTATCTTACATACTTTTTTTCACTTTACGAAAAAATTAAATGTGAGTTCCTTTAACATATAATGCATTTTTAATCATCGTGTAAATAAAAGAATATATGCATTGATGTAAATCAAAATATTTTTTTGTGGATTCTAATTTCAATTATAAAAAGAATATGTTTAACTTCTCATTGAACCACATTTTGGTTATTATTTTAATATATTGATTGATTGAAAAGTTTTAATAGATTTTTTTATATATTGATTTTGATGATTTATTTTTTCAATGTCATGTAATTAAAAATATGCATGTATTGATGTAAATAAAATTATATATAGTTTTATATATTTGTAGATTCAATTTTCCTTTATAAAATAATGAAAATGGAGTTAAAAAAAGTAGGAAAGTGAAAGGGTTAACAATTAATGTGTTGATTGTATATTAAAAATAAATCAAAATAATGAGAAAAAAGATAAATAGGATAGAAGTGTTCTTATTGAATAACATTTTGGTTCTTCCTTTAATATATATATATATATATTACACTTTTGATGGTTATGGTTGGCACTTTGGTTCGATTTTGGTCCCTGCAACTAACAGCCGCTAACAAGGTCTTTTAACTCAATGGTATTTATTTTTAATCATTTATTTGTTTTTCTTTTAAACAACTAAACAAAATAATATTATTATATCATTATAGTATTCAATATTATATATATACATATTACAAACATCCCAAACGAGAAAAAAGCTCTCCCTTTCGATGGCTCTCCAATCCCTCCTCCTTTCGGCAACTCCTTTAACTGCCTCTATCTCAAATCAGGCCAACCCTTTGTCCCTATGGTAACACTGTAACTATCATGAACCCTAATCGACCCAATTTCAAGAGAACTACCTCGCCTTACCCTCCAACCCTCCAATGACGAGATCATTGTCCTTTAGCCTCCTCTGTGTGTGTATGTGTGTGAACACCTGCACTTCCTCTTACACATTCATTGATCATTCCCATCTCTATGTCTATGTGTCATAAATATCGTGGATGTATGTGTGTATACAAAGATCTAATGCATGTAGACTCACCATTGTAGATCTCATTTTGCTGTATAAAGATGAAAAACGAATACCACAATAGAACACACAAAAGAACTTAGGCTTATTCTTTTTTCTCTCTAATTTTTGTATTTCTATAGTTTTTTTTATGTTTGCTTTGATAGTATGTGTGCATATGCAACATGAAAAAGAAGTCATTGATTCATTTTGATTTTAATCTGTTGACAGATTCTGTGTTGTGTGTGTGCATGTATATTAGTGAAAAAGGATAGATCATAAATGGTATACGTGAAAGGAAAAATTGGGGTAAAAATTGATGCGTCTAAGGAGAAACGAACACCAAAAATATTGTTTGACTATTAAAAGAATCCAGATCTAGCAAGTGATGGAAGAGACTCACCCATAGTCAGAGGTGAAGTTTATAGTTGGAGAAGGAAAAAGATGAATTTTTTAATAATAATATTTTTGTTTAGTTTTTGATAAAAAATAGCAAAATGCATTTAAAATGTATTTAAAGCAAGAACTTGATTTGATAATGAATATGAACCCAAAATGTAATTTACTCGTTTTTTCTATTAATTATGTTATCATCCGTTTGTCTTGTATTTTAACCCCAACAATCTTTCCGTGATGGCTCTGAACCTCGTGAGTCGTGACCATGTTATTACACATTTCGGCATATCATAATTTTTTTCTCTTTTTCTCTTTCAATTCTTTTGAAATTTATTAAGACGAAAAACCAATGCACAAGAGGGTTCAGATAAATAGAAAAACCAACCCGAAAAATGAAGCCCCTGGCACAAAGAAACTAGAAGAAGACAAACTCAAGTGAACAAGAACGAAAAACCTACAAAAAGACTAAAAGGGTATGACGTGAACGGTAGCAAAACAAAAGTTAATCATCGAAAACCACTCCAAGTTTCCAAAAATCAAATCAAAATCCCATAAATAAATCATGATATCATAAAATATTCTACTTATTTCCTCAACTCTTTCTAATATTAAAAGATCCAATTTTTCATTGTTGTAAGAAAAAGAAATACCCAAATGTGCTTCTTCTTGAAACTGCAACAATATTTATTAATATCAATCAAAACAACTACGAAAAAACAGCTTCAACAAGTACGTGCTTCTTCTTTGGGTACCCCATCCCGATTGCGTGGTTGATGTACACCTTTCCATCCTTCACCGTCGATGCAGTCACAAGTCGATGCTTTAACACCGGCGACCTCCCCACGATCGCCGCTGTTTCCCAATCATCATTGCTCTCCACCAACTTTACACCGTTGGCTCCGGCCACAACAAGTTTGGTCGGTGACAAAAGCTCCAATCCGTCCGCAATTGCCAAACTGTCATCAATCTTCACCACCGAAACTTGGTTGTCCTTATTGATTTCAACCTTGAAGAGATATCCGGTGAGAGTGTGAGCCACAATCAAGTAACCGTTGGGATGGTAGACAATCCCGTTGAGGGTAACCAAATCCTTGTACCACTCTTTCGCGTGGAAAAGAGGACTTTTTATGACGGATAATAGCTCGCCGTTTAGCCCAACCTTCCAGATTTTGGTACCTTTGGCATCCGTCACATATGTGTTTCCTTCTGCATCGACGGTTACGTCATCCGCAAACGTTTTCCCGTCATCTATACGACATAAAATGGTATATATGAATCTTTGGTATTTATGTTGATTTCATATATTTAATAATGAAGAAAAAAGGAGGATTTTTGGAAAAAGCAAGTCCAAGTCCAACCTGAGAAACTGAGGTGGGTGAAAAATAAGCGCTTCCATGAATCGAGATCATAGGCGGCGACGGCACTGTAAGTATTTCCCAGAACATCGGCGATGGCAACCACCACCCTATTTCTTGGCCGGTCGATAAATAGACCACAAGACCCGTTCCCTATGGCGTCTGTATTTTTGACAACGACGATCTCTTGCAGGACAGCGCCAGTCCTGTCATCCTCATCAGGTAGGGGGAGAACACCGAGACCTCCGCCGTCCATTAAGGAGACGATGAAGCGGCGGTTAACATGGTCCCATTTGGTTGATTCTCTGAGCCAACCGGTGCTATGGAAGTGGTAGTGATGAGAGATTGGAGTGGCTGATTCGAGGGAGATGATGATGGCGATTGGGATTGCTGATAGAACCAGAAGAAGCAAGAAAAACTTGGGGGAACAAAGAAAGGATGCCATGGAAGACAGAGGATGGAATCTGTAACTAAAAGGTTGGTGGAGACAGAGTAGAAAGTCCCAGGGAGGTGGTTGAAAGCAAATGCCAACTATTTAACATTTTTATATCGTGAAATTTTTTTAAAAAGAACCAAGTAAAACATCTATGGTATATTATAAAGTATTTGATAAAAACTCTTAAAAATTATTTTATATGCATGAAGTATTATTTATTGATCCATATTACTTAAAATTCAAGATTACAAATAGATTGTGCTTAAGTACAACTTATTAAAACTCTATATTTGAATTTTTGTAACTAACTGCAGATAAACACAATCAAATACACGATAAACATTTCATTTTAAATATAATTGGAATAATCATTAAATTCTAACAGAATACTTAATTTTTTATCTTTATAAAAATTATATTACTAAATCTAAATTAAATTATAATTAAAAATTTTGAATTAAGAAAATTACACCAAAACACAAGAACTTTTAATAAAATTAATTTGATACTGATATCGATATTTTTTTTTAAAAAAATTTATAATATTTTTAAATTTATATTTTATTAAAAAATAAAAAATTATCTTTCTCAAAACCACATAAAATCGTATTATATCGACATAAAAATGAATAAAACGAAACATTGAAATCAAGATGTGTTTCGATGCATTGCACAAGTACCTTTCTAGTATTATTTAATCCACCAATAGGTTCTTATTTTATCTTTCTCGATTTTATTTTATAAGTTGTACGTTTTTAAGAGAACATGAAGGTGTTATATTAATTGCCGATTTTATGAAGTATTTTATGGAATTAAAAGTGTCCAACGATTACCAGTTGTATAAAAAAAATCTAATATATATTTAAGAATCAAAATACATATGAATTCATGATTAAAGTGTTGTTTACTAAATACTTAAGTAAGTGTTTATCGGTTCAATTAAATTATCGGGTGAACATAACAAAGATTGAAAAGTTTGCCCAGTAAGAAAGAAGATAATGATTGAGAGTCTTACCCCCAGTAAGTGAGGGTGATGACTCTTACCTAACTAGTTGTGTACCCGTGCAATGCGGCGGGAGCCATGAATTTTAACGATTTTGAAGTTTCACTGGTTTTATAAGACAAGATTTAACGATGATATATGTTACACTTGATCTTTACATATTAATACAATTTGAATAAATAAGAGTTATGGTTCTAATTACATACTATCAATGAAAAAAATTGTATGACAGTTTAAAATACAATATATTTAAAATTCAACATATTTAAACGACTCCACAAATGTGTTCGATTTACACCAAGAGCAAAGAACCAAAAAATTTGAGTTTTAAGATAAACACTCAAAACCAATAAAGAAAACTACAAATTTGACAGATCATAAACTATGAAAAGACAAAAAAAAATGGGTTTTAGAATGAAATTTCAACTGCTTATCCTCTTTCTTGTCCAGAAGCTCAGATTAAGGTTGAATTAATACGTGTATATATATATATTTCAAAAAAACCCAAGAACATATTATACAGTGCAATTTGGACAGCCTAATCCCAAAATGTATAGCATATATATAAATAAATAACTATAAAAGTATGAATCGTAAACATTAAAAATATTTTTTCATAGTATATATAATATATAATAATATAATTAAGTCAAAAACTATTCAATATTAGACTCATTTCGAAGGTATTAACGAGACGATTATAATAGTGTAACTTGTTAAAATAAAAATGTATTTTTTAAACATGTTTTATGTGATATACGATTATGTATGTTAATTTGATAAATATTTAAAATGAAATATTTAAAAGTAAATGACGTAAAGTAATTAATTAACTAATTATAGAAATATAAAATGTAAATTTAAAATTATAATTTAAAAAAATCCGTTGAATGTGAGTGAATGTGAGAGGTAAATGTATGTGATGGGATGGGTGTATGTGAGGAGAGGAAGGAGTGAAATAGTGAAAAAGTGAAAAATGTATTTTGGTCATTTAGAATTTTAAGACATTAAAACTTTTGATGAATTTGCTTAATAAGATAGTATAGATAAATATTTATCGAGTTATGAACATATACTATCAATTCATTTTGATGATTAGAAGTCTTACTCTATAAGATAAATTAAAGAGACGATTTTTATCGGTAAATACTTACCTAGTAGACATTTAATAAAATAACCTAAGTTGAAATAAATAAATATAATATGTTTGGAAAACTGAACGTCACTTTTGAAAATTACTTTTGAAAATTTTAATGACACCCCATGCCAAATTAGTCAATTTTGGGCAGCCAAGGCCCTACAAGTTACTCTTATTGTTATCCTCTTTGTGCTTCAATTATTTTGCATTCAAAACGATGGTACACCCATAAATAATTGCATCATTTTTAGAGAGAAAAAAACCTAGAAAAAGGACTTAATGGGTTTTTATTTTTATTTTGAATAATTAAGTTGTTGGATATTTTTTTTTTATAAATAACTCATTAGACATCTTAAAAACTATAATATCAGTCGTTAACTTGCATAGGTGATTTTAAAAAAAAAAACCTAAATCCCAATCACCCTCAATCGTGTTCTCATTGTCATTGCCTCCATCGATATCAGTATCAAATTAATTATCTAAGATAAAACATTTTTCAGTTAAAGAATATACTGATAATTCTAAATTTAAAATTGATAGTCTAATATCAACCTCTAACGAAGAAAACTGTGTTGCATAGGAGAGCATGATTGTTGATTCCTACACGCTACATCTTAGTGTTGATGATGTCAATGATGAACTGGATAGAGAATAGGTGGCTACTTCGTATGGAAAACAAAGATTTCCTATGAAACAAGAGAATAAAGTAGAGGAGTGGGTTATCATGCACATCGGCTTTCCCAAATTGGTAAATGGGTTAAAAGATAGGGGTTACTTATCAAATGCTTACCGGGTTTATGGGTTACTTATTTTATCGAATGAATATGATAAGGATCAAGAGTTTTACCCCGTAAGAGCAATGATAATGATCAAGAGTCTTACACAATAAGTGAAGGTGACGACTCTTACCAATCAGCGTGTACAGTGTAAGCATTTGAATAAACGACCCTATTTAGTATCCGTTCATTTTTACCCCATGAGATGGTCACAAACTTGTCCTTCATAATCCAAGCCAATTTCCTCTTGGCATCAAGGGAAAATTCTTGATCGAATCGGATAATTCTTGATTCCGTTGCTCTTTTAAATGTATTCACTCAACTTATAAAACCCATAATAGATGTTTATGTTTAAGTTTATGTTTGTATTCTACCTAATGTGTTTGGTTTTCAACCATCAATAATTCAAAAACTGAACCATGTCGACACGCAATTAAAATGTAAGTATTTATATTGTTCGAAAATGGAGGTGATTTTCAATAGACAAGACTTTAACTATAGGGTTAAATGCATGGAATAACAACTTATTTTCATAATTTTCGTATTATAACATTCTGCTTTCATTTTTTCTTATTTACAACAATGTACTTTCAAATTATTTTTTATTAGGGACATCGTACTTTGAAAAATCTACCAATTATAGCAATAAGTAACTTGTTGCCTTTGAAACTGGTTAACCCTTTTATTTTTTTTGCTTGCTTGGTTCAATGAGGTGATATGGATGACATGTCATTTTGATGACATGGCTAAAAAAAGCATATTTCAAATTATTTTTAATGATCTTTCTTTTTCATTGCTAGGATTTAAAAAATATTTAATTTTTTTCTTTATTTTTTCTTATTAAATTGCATGCAAATTAAACATTTTAAAGTAAAATATTTCTTAAATAACTATGATATATTATTTTCGAGATAATTATTTTGTTTGTAAAATAAATAACACTTTTTATTTTATTTTGTTCAAAAAAAAGATCTTTTACAGGTTTTATTAATATGTTAAATAAGATAAACTGTAATCTACAATTTTTTTAATATTGTCATATTAATGAATAATCCAAAAAAATCTAATTAATTTAATATAGTTATATGTCAAGTAAATTTTTTAAACAAATATGATATATTCTCTAAAAGATAATATATTTTTTAGTAAAAGAAAATAACAATTCTTGTTTTCTTTTTTCAAAAATTACATATTTCTTAAATGCTAGTGAGATAAATTGTGTTTTACTAGTTTTATTAATTTGATATATTAATGAATAATTTAGAAATTTTTTAATTCATTTAATATACTTATTAAATAATATGTAAAATGCCTAAATAATAAAATATTAAAACTAAAAGTACAATGTTATAATAAGAACTGATAGATGCTATAATAAAATAATTTTAAAAATATAATATTGTAATAAAAAAATATCATATCATTTATAGTACATGTGAACAACCTACATGGACATTATGATGTAAAAACCTGATATAATATTTATATCATAATGAAAGTTGGATAAAAAAAAATACTATACTTTTCTTTTAGTTTAACACTCAAAACTTTTTTTTTTTTCCAATTTTTAAGTTTTGGCTAATTCTTCCTTCACTATAAATAATTCAACCTTCGTGTGAATTTATTCCTATAAATGTTTGGTCCGTATAACATGATCCCAAGTTTAATGAACCAAATGATTTTTGGTTATTCTAAATTTTCAAATGATAATTTTTTATACTATATTATAAAGCATTTGATAAAAACTCTTAAAAATCATTTTTTATACGTAAAGTACTGTTTATTAATGTACATTACTTAAAACTCAAGATTACAAATAGATTGTGCGCAAGTACAACTTATTAAAGCTTCATATCTGAATTCGTGTAACTAACTGTAGATAAACATAATCAAATACAGGATAAACATCTCACTTTAAATATAAAAAATCTAAAATATAATTAGGATAATCATTGAGTTCTAACATAATACTTATTTACTATCTTTATAAAATGTTATTTTATTAAACCAAAAATAAATTATTTCGTTATTAAGCTTAAATTAAATTATAATAAAAAAATAAATTAAAGAAAATTACATAAAAAATGAGAACTTTTAAATAATTGGTTTGATATTAACATTGATATATTTTTTTCAAAATTTTATGATATCTTCAAATTTATATTTTATACAAAAATAAAATCATTATTGTTTTCTTAAAAACACATAAAATGATAAAATCGTATTATAACATCAACAGAGACAAATAATAAAATAAAATATTAAAATCGAGATATGTCTCGCTATATTGCAGGAGTACTCTTCTAGTTAAATTTAAATCGTTTACCATTACCTAATATTTGTCACAAACATTGGTGGACTGGAGCCACATAGATGACAAGCCTACCCTCAATTCTAAATATATATAGGCCCATTAGTTAGACTCTATAGATGACCCAAAGTCCCAAACTACCCCCAAAAAATCCCTCATCCATGACCCAACTCCCCCTTAGTCTCAATCTACCCCCTCATCGAGACATTGACATGACGACCTAGGCTCCCGATCCTCTGCAGTACGACGGTGGTTTTGTCCTTGAAGTATGACTCTGAACAACATTGTTTTTCGTTGTCCTGTTGTCCGACACTATCAAGCAAAGCATCACGATACACACATCACATCGTTGTCCGCCGCTTAACAACCTTTTCCCAGTAGAAGCTTTGTATCACGATTCACGCCAACACATCAGTAATAGTTTCTTCACCTATCGTTAATCGATTAGCAGTAATCCCCTATGCATTTCAATTTACATGATTTATATCTATAATAATTTAGGGATCACATGATTTGTTTGTGGATTTGGTGTTTGTGAGTTTGGATATGAAAACAATCAAAAAGAGATGACTTTACTCATATCTATAAGCGTCCTCGATTAAATCAAGGATTGTTTGTTTAGGAAGTAAAATACTCTGAGAGGGAAGTAGTATGATATATTAAGTAACTGAAGATTTGAAGTTTGTTGACGGAAAGCACAATCAGAATAATCTTTTTAATTTTAATTAAACCAATCATACTATAAAAATGTTTATTCAATTGACATGTTCATTTTGTTGAAAGCCATGATGAATTTTCCTCTGTTATCTTCTTCTATGATAATAAAGACAATATCTGTAACAAGCTTTATAACAGGCAGCTTAAATGATCTTATTTATGATTCATCAGCTCCCATGCTGCTGTTTTTTGCAGGAGGTAGGTTGTGTAACAATTTTTTAGATGTTACAGTTGCACTATGCTTGAGATACAGTACAAGCAATAAGAATTTATAATTTAATGCAGAGAACCTATTCTCATATGGCTGTATCCTTGTTGATTAGCTTCTACAGTTGAACTAGAACATTTCTAACATATAATTTAGGTCATTATGGACAAGAAATTACATTATATACTCTCAGCTTCATCAAGAAACATTTTATAACTGTTATACATTCATCTAATAAATAAATTTATTTCCCTTAATTTCATTGTTGATTATTGAAATGCATTTAACACTTGTAAATGAGTGCAATAAATACTCGATTATTGAGTGTGGTATAATTTAAGATGCATGCCGAAATGGGAAACACCGATAATGTTGCAAAGAAAATTAAAACTATTTCACTAAAGAAAATGGCAAAACAGGAAGTACCTGGAAACAAATACAAGTGTTGTTTTTTTAAAACACAGTTGTCTAGTTTAAAATACTTGAAAACATTTTCTATTTAACTTTTGCAATAAATAACTCTTTTGTGCAGAAGAAAATGGTAATCACTTGAACTTACTTGTTTCATAAAACAGAGGGTGATTCTTGAGAAATTGTTAGGTCCCATAATAATTCAAGATTAACAAATTTATAATGCACAATACTACATAAACTTGTTAGTACTATTGCAACAGTTTGTCAGATAACTAGGATGCAACAAATGCATACATGGTGGCAACCAGTATTCCAGAATATATATTACATTCACTAGACGATTAAAAGTTTTTCTGCAAAACCATCTCATTGGGTTGCTTATTTTTAACCTTGTTGGATTGCTCAAAGTGGAATGTTGATTCCAAATCTTAATCGATAGGTTTAGAGCATCTCCAACAAATTCTTTAAAATGGAGATTTTTGTTTCAACAAATTTTTTGAAACCTTTTGAAATATGAAGAAAATAGGAGAAAGATGGTGAAATTCTCCAAATTTGGAGAATTATCCTTCCTACCATAAGAATCCTTGAAATTAAATGTATAGAAGAGAGAAATAATATTTTATAAAATATACTGAATATTTTAATAAATATAATTTATATCGTAATCTCTAAAAACGAAAAAACTGTTGGTGATAGACTAGACTTGTCCAAAACCTCTATTTACACTAAATGGCTCCACTACACTATTTTGAATCTGGGTGTTTGCATACTCGATCAAAAGGATGTTTAGAGGAAAATGTGTATTCAACAAATCCATTCTTCCAACCACATTCCACATTCCACATTTTATATTCAAATGCAATGATGCATAGATTGTATCAACAATGCAAATGATGGATCAATGTCAAGTAGTCCACCATGAATGAAAATGTTGGTGTTTGTGATGTGTATTAAGCAAGATGGATTTGTAAGATTTTAAAATTAAAATACTTATAATTATGATCAAATTAAGGTAAATATTAATTAGATTTGACTAATTAAAGGGCCATAAACCAATTTCCATGAATGTAAATCAGCAAAACATGAACATGTAAATCTGAAGAGAAAAACCTAATCTTTTTTCAATATTAAAAGAATCCAAAATCAGGGTTGGAGGTGTTGGGAAGAATAGCATCACAGAGAAGAGCTGATGTTGTTTGTGGCATCCAAAACCCAGAGAATAAAACATCGTTTCCTTTCTTAAAAAGGCTAAAAAAAGATTTTCTTCCCACATCCCCCTCTTCGTGTCGCAGCAGCAGATGGATAGATACATCCATCCTCTAAAGAGTTTAAGAAAAAGACAACGTCAAATCGCATGAACCTCGTTGGTCAAAGCATCGAACAGCTCTTCGATCATGAAACAGGCCAACAACGACACACTCTCTTAGAAAACTCTGTCCATCAATTTTCCCAACAAGGTAAAATACACGGGATCTTTCTTCATCTCTCGCAAGAATCTTGAACTTGCTCATTTTATCCCCCTTCTTTTTATCTAATGCTCCATGAAAGAATGCCAGCCAAGATCTTTTTACTGATCTTTGGATTTTTACTAAGCTATAACTTCATTTAATTTCACGAAACCCTGACAAACACGACTTGAGTGGGAGGGGATTCTCGAACGCGGAAAAGGATTCAATAACTTCGAAAGAATTGAACGAGGAGCCGTATGAGGTGAAAAGTTGGACTTATTGGATCCTTAGCAATTCATGCGAGGATTGGTCGTTGGGTCTCTAGAAAGTCCGTTTATTTATTCTGGTGTGGATGGCAGGCAGGCCTGTATTTCTTAGCCCTCGCTTCGTGTTCTTTCCAGTCAAGTCTTAATCTTGTGTATAATTTATTGATTACTATCTTCTTAAACCCTCAAGGCTTCCTGTTAAGTTCCCAAATATTTATGCCCAAATCTTGTTATAGAAATCTAGTCTCCTCATTCTTGAATTCATAAGTGACAATTACAGATATATCTGGTCATTCTTTTGGGATAATAGAGAACTTCTTTTTTGGTTTTATCAATGTTTTACTCAAATACACATAATCCATCTAGTTTTGAATCCTAAAGTCACTATTCTGACCATGGAAGTCTTGACTTATATTTAATATTGAAATGGAGTACTTATTTTTGGTGATTTTGATTATATCTACTAGCAGGCAATGATATTAACTAATTGCTTTAGGGACTCCGGTTTATCTTATTAAAGGATCTTTTTTTCTATTCTAGCCTTTTTCTCTACATATAGCAAACATTAGAACTGTTCAAGTATAATGTAGAATTTCTAGGACATGCTGTGGTGGTTTATGAAAGTCTGGGTTATGCTTATTTTGTTCTTGGAGATGTGGAAGCGAAGTAATCCTTATGGGGCAATCATGGTATTGTATTTAGGTTGCAGTGCATATTATTTTCAGAACATAATGGGTTAATCTTGGCCAATATCTGGAAGATTTTAAATTGTAACATGGGTTTGTTAATTTGTTATGAGCTTGGCTGTCTGATTGTGTGGTTATTATGCTGATTCAGGCAGTGCCTATACATGGATTTGGGACATCACACAAAGGCTTCATCGACAAGTATGCAACCATTGGGTTTTATAGACAGGCTGCATGCAAAGACTCAACATCAATCTGAAAGTGAAATTGGCCATGCTGTTGTAGCAGATATAGATGTAGACCTAAGAGAAATATACTTTTTGATTATGCATTTTCTATCTGATGGGCCATGCCAAAGGACGTTTACACAATTCTGCACTGAACTTATGGAGTATCAGCTTTTGCCTAAGAGATACCATGCCTGGTACTCAAGGAATGGGGAAGTTACAGGAGATAAAACTGATGATGGCATTTCTTTCCCTCTAAGCTATGATGGTGCTGCCCAAAGGTATTTCTAATGATTTTGGGATCATTTTCTCTTGCTTTAGTTGTGAATTTCAAGTTGTATGTTTTATTGCTAGTCCCTTTCAATCACATGTTACAATTCATAAATAACTGATACTCTAGCAAGGTTCATGATACCAAATCTATCTAATCTTTTGCTCTATCTACTCCAACAAGCTGATTTTTATTTATTTATTTGATGGAATCCGCTTACACTTGTGCAAACTTTTGTACCATGTAATCTGCAATCAAGATTGTACTTGAGAATTCTGCTTTGGTATACCACATGATTTTCTTTGTGCAAATAGAGCTTAAATAGTTGGTTAGTAGTATCATGAAAATGGGGATGAAGGCCAAACAGTTATGATGACAATGTGTTGATTTTTTTTTTGCTTTAAGGGACTGTCCATTATGAAGATGATTCATGTAAGCGAAACAATAGGGCTTCACATTTAATACCATGCTTTTTGAAGAACAAGGCTGTCTGTTTATAGAAATTTCCCTTTGTTATGTAATTCTTTGCATGGGTAACATTTAAGCTGGAAATGGAAAGAGAATTGTTGGGGAAACCACTTACTGTGAGAGGAGCTCATATGTCTTTTATCTATACATGGTCAAGGAGTTTGTAAACCATCATTCAAGGTCCTGATTAGTTATGCTATTGTGACTGGAAATTTATTTTGTAGATAATTCCATAAATGACTAGGACCATCTTCTACATCCATAGAAAGTAAGTTCGGTATTAATTTGGAATTCAGGGGAACGGTGTCTTCTGTTTACGAACTTCTTTCGTTTTGGCAAAATCCGACAACTTAGAATTTCCCTTTCTGTGTAGTTAATTTTACTTTGTATCTTTTACCTTTCTAAGCCAGTTGGATTGTGCAATTGTAGCAAGAAAAATTATTCCGTTAAAAGAACAGGCTTCTTAATTTCAGCTGTAATTGTTGATTGCCTCTTAAGTGTTATATATCTTTTATTTTTATTTTGATATGGAGATGACAATATTATAATTAAGTATTAATATATTATCATTGACTCTAAATTTGACCTTTTATGCTGACTTGGGAATGTATCACCTTAGGTATTCTCATATCGAAAAGGATCACTTGGTCAAGCTGCTGAAACAACTAATACTGCACGTGGCCCCATCACGGGGTATATTTGGAAGAACAGCTCCTACTGCTGCTGATGTTCCTACTCTGCTTGGAATTGGCGCCTTTTCACTTCTTGGATGTATGTCATTTGGACCCTTCTCTCTCATAGAAGTTTTACTTGATAGAAAAATTAGTTGGCTGCTTGATATTATTTTTTGCTACTGTACTTCCATTTATTAATTTTATGTTGATATATATATATATATATATATATATTCATAGATTGTCAGGCCAAGTTTTAGAAAATTGGTCTAATTTACAACCTTATCAATTCCGTGTTTGATTGTATTGCTTACCTTAAGATTAACACATTTACATCATAGTCAGCTGCAGCATCATTATAAATGCAACAAAGTTTAAATCTATAAACCTTACTTGTGCATCACGGTGATTAGCTATTAATTGGACGACTATACTAAAAAACTGTTTAGCTACTAAACAAAAAACTACTTGGCACAATTAACACTAATTCAATGAATACTTATTAAAAGATTAGAACTTTTTTATAGTAACTTACTAAAAATTAAAACTTTTTCATGAAAACATAATAAAAATCATAACTTTACGATATTAAAAAGCCAAGGTCACCCTTTTCATTACTAACTCAAGTGTTTCATCAATTTGACTAATTTCACATATTTATTCGATCTATATTGCTTATTTAGACAAATACACTCATGAAATTAACCCAACCCTCAACTAATCCTTGCTTATCCAAACTAAATGTCCTTGCACCTAAACTAATGTGTCTGAGGTCGGGGAATACCAATGGACTATACTCGTATTGCCAATCAATCACAAACGTAAACATCTAAGTATACATGAACACATAATAGATTAAGCATCCAAACCAACAATACCTGTCACATATTTTTTTTTTTTTCTTTTTTGAAGTATATAATATATTTTATATACGGGAAATGCAACAAATAAACTCACACACCCTCGTCACCATTGGTGAGATTTGAACCCCTGTCACATATTGTGCTCAATGAAATATTCATGGTCTTACAATTCAATGTCAAAACAGAATAATAGAAATCAATAAAGATTGAATTACACCTGGGTTTTCACTTTGGAATGACCTATGGGAATATTTATCCGCTCATCGTCACTAAAGTATATTTCCTTGAAGCTTCAATTGTCATTCTATCAACTTATTTGCATTAGTCTCGAAGAACAATGGAGAGAGGAATTGATGGGGAGAGGAGAGAGTATGGCTCTCTCTCCCTCCCTCCCTCCCTCCCTCCCCCTCTTCTCTTTCAACCTTAATTCGCTTCCAAAATCCTCCCAGAAACAATTTTTAACATCTTGTATGGGTAGTTTGAAGATTAGGATGGAAAGACTAAGCTACCTTCCATTAAACTCGAATTTTTTGTTGTTGTCAGCACAGTGACTCCAACTTTAATGTTGATTTCGACGTGGATGAAGATCAGGTTTTGTAAAACTCAAACATGAAAGTTGTAGCTCTTTCGTCATCTTTTGCACCATCTTGAATCTCCTTCCTAGGTGTTTAAATGAGTGAGATCTGATCAAAACGCTGCATCATAGTAAAGCTATCCAGCAGCCTCCTTTTGGTTTAATTTGTCTGTTTCTTTGATTATATCTATGTAGTGAAAACCTTGGTTTAAGGTGTACATAAACATTAAATTTGATGAACGAATTTTCTCTTAGCCTATTTGTAGCTGGAGAGAAATTTGTTAACTTCTTAAAGGTGCAAAGGTTGATGTCATGGATGCTCCAAAATGCTTTCAGGCATTTGCATGAGCATAAGGCTCATCCCCAGTTTTGATGCATAGGAAAACATAAACATGAAAGGGCACCGATGCTTCTCGACTTGGCATTAATTGTGCAGGAAAGTTTTTGTGTGTAGCATTTCTCCTGGTTTCTTGCCAAGATGTCGTTTTGTGATTCAAATTTGTGGCCTTCTGGTCCGTAACATCGATGAATATAATTCTTTGCATACTTGGAGTAAGAAGTGATTTTGTAAACTTTTCTGGAGTTTGTAGGCATATACATTGATTGCACAAATGGCTTTGCACTCCCTTACTACTTCATATTCCAAAAAAGTGAAGTTGTCTGGATACAATTCAGCTGCATGCATTATTTTGGAGGGTGTAGTAATGCATAATGTACACTCTCTACATTATCATTCTCCTAACACTTAACATATAGTCGGCTATTCGAATGTTTTAGCTTCTCCAGCTGGTTGATTTGGTGATAGGGGCCAATTACTCGATCCTTCCATGTTACACCATCCTAAAAGATTCAGCAGCTTCTGAATTCCTTCATTTTGAATCTTCTGTTTTGCATGCTGGATTCTTTGTGTTTTTCTTGACGTGACTTCGCGATCCATTTCTGATTGTTATATTATGTTATATAGGCACCCAAAAGGAGGTGGATGTACATGTTAAGCCTCTGCCTGCATATCTACGTTGGCCTCACATGCAGGCTGATCAGGTGCGCGGGATAGGCTTGAGAGAAATCGGAGGTGGTTTTCCGAAACATCATCGTGCTCCATCCATTAGGTTTGCATGCTATGCCATTGCTAAACCATCAACTATGGTGCAAAAGATGAAAAACATGAAGAAGTTAAGAGGACACCGAGATGCTGTCTATTGTGGTACGACAACAATTCCCTTTTTGGCTTTTATGAACATTTGACCCTTTATGGTTTGTTTTAATAAAGTGGATGGAATTATCTTGCCTTGTGCTGCTCTTGTTATGAATTCATTTATAATACTCGAATACGGGATCTGTACTGCCTGGCTTTGGTTTTCAGCAATATTTGATCGCTCGGGGAGATATGTGATCACGGGATCAGATGACCGATTAGTCAAAATTTGGTCTATGGAGACGGCGTTTTGCCTTGCTAGTTGTCGAGGACATGAAGTATGTTAGATTGTCTACATAGCTGATGGTGTTGTGTATGCAAGAGATCTCTTTCCTGTTGTTGTCTTACCATGTTTATTCCTACCATCCAGGGTGACATTACTGACTTGGCGGTAAATTTAAACAATACTTTGGTGGCATCGGCATCAAATGATTACAATATTCGCGTTGTGAGTATTATGCGTACCAACATAAACGTTCTGGTCTTGCTTTTTTTTTTTGTATTCATATCCTTGGTGCTGGTTGTGAGTTGAAGTAATTCTGTGTATTCTAGTGGCGTTTGCCAGACGGGCTGCCTATTTCAGTTTTGCGGGGGCATACAGGTGCTGTTACTGCCATTGCATTTAGTCCAAGGCACAATTCTGTTTTCCAGCTTTTATCGTAAGTATCTTATAATGTACTCCTGTTTTTTGTTCATAAATTATATATTGATGGAATGTATATATTATATTGATCTTATATCAATTTGGCCTTCTACAAATTGAGTTATCACATTACTCAATCGTCTTCGATAAATGCAGGTCATCTGATGACGGCACTTGTAGGATTTGGGATTCTAGGTATTCCCAATGTCGTGCACGCATTTATGTCCCTAGGCGGACAGATGATGTTGCTGGTTAGTGGTTGAGTAATGGTTAATTTCATTTGTTTGTTGATATCTGATTAAACTCATTGGAACATCGAATCCTTTGTAGGGGGTAACAATGGTCCTTCCTCAAGTAATGGTCCTTCATCAAGTACAATATCACAAAATAATCAAATACTATGTTGTGCTTACAATGCCAATGGAACTGTTTTCGTCACTGGCAGCTCTGATACATTTGCTAGGGTACATACTCGGTCACAAAACCTAAGCACTGAAGTTTTTTTTCTTTTTCATTTTTGTCTATGTGAATGACAACATCTACAGCAGAAGGCTCTTTTGAGATAGTTGCTTTTATGTTCTACTGGTTCAAGTAAATGTCAGTAATCGGTCTCTCTAAGAGGGCGGCATTTTCAGGTTTGGAGTGCTTGTAAGCCGAATATAGATGATTCACAACAACCAACACATGAAATTGATGTATTGGCCGGTCATGAGAATGATGTGAATTACGTACAATTCAGGTTTGTAGGCACTTGCCCATTGTCTATATGTTTCAGAAATTACATTTTTTGGAAAGAATGTTTGAGAAATACATTCACCTTTTGTTTTTGCAGTGGCTGTGCTGTGGCTTCAAGGTCTTTGACGTCAGACTCGACAGATGAGAAAGTACCAAAATTAAAAACTTCGTGGTCAGTTAATTACACCATTTCATTTCTGAAAATTTTATGTTCCACCATCATAATCTTTCTACTCCTATTGTTCGAAACCAATTATTTTTGTTTTAAATTCAAATTTGAGCAGGTATAGCCATGACAACATTGTTACCTGTTCCCGTGATGGTAGTGCAATTATTTGGATTCCAAGATCACGTAGATCTCATGTAAGTTTCAGGATATATACAACTCTCGTTTTTACTTTCTAATGCTTTTGCATGGAGAGCTTTAAACATATTATACTCTTCTCCTTCTTGTGCCTCTAAGATTGATGTGACCTATCTGGACAAGTGTTTATTCCCTTGATACTCATCGTGAACTGATTAGAAAAGTCCACAAGAAATAAATTAGTTAATAAAAATCGTGATAATTTGGTATTACTTGGCTCAGTTCTTATGGTATGCAGTTTGATTGTTATACCAAATCACGTCATCCGAGTTCAGTTTGTTAAACATGGTAATTGACTTGTTGCAGGGAAAAATTGGACGCTGGACACGAGCATATCATCTCAAAGTCCCCCCTCCACCAATGCCTCCTCAGCCACGCCGAGGAGGTCCACGACAAAGATTCCTTCCAACTCCTCGTGGGGTTAATATGATTGTATGGAGTCTGGATAACCGTTTTGTGCTCGCTGCCATCATGGGTAATCCCTTTCCACTTTTTCTTTGATCTTCCAAAATCGACTTTATCCTAGTATCAAGTATATTAGCAATATGGACTTTATCCTTAACGAGGACTGCATCTATATAAAAGTATCTCTTATTCCATGTGGAGATGCCGCTGATGCCCTTTTCACCACCTACTCTTGTTGACATATTTAGTGATTAAAAGGAAAATAATTCAGGTGCATATAGTTAGCGTCAAACATTGACAATTCCAGAACCGAAGGGAATAAAGTAATGCTAATAGAAGTTTCTGAAAGTTGCTGTGAACTATAGTCTTGGTTGGTCCTTATATAGGTAATTGAAGAGAAAAAGAGGCTTCTCAAAAGCGGAGCTCATGATTAAGAAAATATGCCAACACATAGATCGTGGGCTATGTCCAAGATACATAGACCTAATTAGAGACATACCAATAATACTAGAATCATAATGATGCATTTAACACCCCTGAAGTTGCAGCATATGTGTCGAACATGGCCTATTTGGCACATATATGGCTAAACTGGTTGTATGGATTCAGGTTTCATAAAAGGTTCCTTCAAAAATTTTGTTTGTTTCCATCTCTTTCTAAATTTCTTTTTATATTATTTAATTAATATTTTTTTTTTCAAAACCGTGGCATCTTGCTTTGCCCTCCAGTTATTTTTGCAAGCCAGATCTTTGTGCCATGACATGATATTCTAACAGAACACTCATGACCGGGATTTCTAAGATGAAAAGTGTTATGGCTAATTTATTATGGGAATAAAGTCTTTAGTCTTTCTTTGCTTGACAACAAAGGCTGAAACTCTTCCTGCCAAAAACAAGGGTTTCTTTTTTGTCGGGAGCACTCAAATTTATTGTTTTCGCGCATTAAGCTCAGGATGAAGTAGCCAGTGAAGTTTGCCCTCATAAACCAAAGAAATTGATAGTTAACTGTCCGAAAGCATTCAAAATGTATGACTTTTCCATAATATAAGATTCTTGCGAAACTAGGGAGCATGGTGTTCCTACCCCTTGTTGAATCCATGTATCGAGTGCTTTGGGTTGCAGTTCTTTAGGATTGCATTTGCTTTGTGCTCCTTGTGCCACATTGACTGTACATGAATTCTCAGAGATACAAGAATCTATATGCACATGGGGATAATTTCAATCTTTCTTCTGCCAAAAAAACATTAAAATTCACAATTTGCAAAATTTCTAATGAAGGTTAAAACAAAAAAAAAAATACTTGAGTTGTATGACTGCGAAAAAAGAAAAATACAAGACGATAGAATGAATTATTTTTCTGATAATTTGGACTATTATGGACACACTAAGTGAAACCAAAATCATGATTACACTTGGGTTTTAGTGTGTATATGTCTTACATATTTAATCGATGAATCATGAAATACCCTTTCGTTTAATAGTTTAGTTTTAGCTTTGTTCATATATACACATATATAAATGCACCCTTGAATCCTTGCAACATAGTTGCCAGTATATACACGGTATTCGGTATCGTATGCTGGTAGAACTGAAGAGAAACGATATCCTGCTTGAATGGCCCTACTAGATGTGTCATCAGGAGAGGGGAGAAACCTACACCAAGACTTCAGGAATACTCAAAAATGGATGAAGCATGCTACTTTGGAGATCTTAGAGACAGAGAAATATAAGGGCAAGATTCCGGTGTAGAACAAAGCATCACCAAAGAGATGGATCATAGCAGCAATATCCTTTTTAACAGTGAGAATACCCTGGAAAAGCACCTTTGTGCCTTGGCATCAAGTTTCTAGTATTGCGCCAAAGAAACATACACAATCAAATATTATTTGAACTAATAGTAAGTGAAGGAGTATTTGACTAGAGAGACTGGAAGGTTAATGCTCCTTGTAATACTTTGGAAGGCATCCGATTAGTTAGGTAGCACACGGTAAAAGGGGCTTCCCCCAAAAATTATAGGGAACACCCGGATAAATGAACAAAATGCGACTAAAGTCTAATGCGTGTTGATTTTTTTAGTAACTCTATTTTGCTGTAGACTTTATACACATAGGGATTCATGTAAAATGCCAAAGCACTTCCATGAACTTTGTGAACTCATTTCAGAACACTTTTCACATCATCACTCCGAAGGCTTTTAGGCGTTACACAATACTAATTTTGAATATAGACACAAGATTTTACATAAACAAAAATAAGGCAAATAACTCGAGCATAATCATCAACAAACATTAATAATCTCGCATTATATGCTAGGTGGATAAGGCGGACGAGTTTGTTTCAACAACTCCCAGACGAAACCAAGTCACCGACGGCTATTTAGTCGTGACCAATGACTACAAAAAGATCATGGTCGTCTAATGCGGTTAGGGTTCTATGAAACCTAGGGTTACGTGACTACTAAGGGTTCATGAAGGCTAGTGGTGTGACAAAGGGTTTGCTATGGCTAGATTGGCACGATAGAGGGTGCACAACTGCACATTGGCCGAGAGTCTATGACGGCTAGGTTTGCGACACCACCAGCGTGGATGGCAGCAGAAGAGGCTGCCGATTTAGGCATTCAGAATGATGGTGTGTGGGCAGTGGTTTGGGGTTTTTCGGTGGTGGATGGCAGCAATAAAGTGGTGGACTGATGGTGGGTATTAGGGTTTACATCAAGAGCTGTATCAATACCATGAAGAGAAATATAGGTTCTCAAAAAGCATCTCTTTATTAAGACAAGATGCCAATATACAAAGTACATGATGATCCATGGGCCTGACACATAAAAACCTCATTCGGGACGTACTAATGATACATGTAGCAGTATGGCCAATTGATGCATAAAGCATAAATGGATGTTGTGTATGCAGCAACTGTATATTCAATTTTCTTTGTTAATTTAATGTGTTTTTTGTTCAGATTGCAGGATATGTGTTTGGAATGCTAGTGATGGCCGCTTGGTACATTCCTTGACTGGTCATAGTGATTCTGTAAGTTGTGCAGCACTTTGAGTTTTTGCGATTTCAGTTGTTTCACAAACGGACTGCTCAAATTTCAAATAGAAATGCTATTTTTATGGTTATCTTGGTTCAATGGGGTGGAATGCAAGTGATCTATCGTCTTCTCATCTTTCTTTGTGATTTTCCCTTTGAGTTTCCTGCAGACCTATGTTTTGGATGTTCATCCTTTCAATCCCCGAATTGCAATGAGTTCTGGATATGATGGGAAGACGATAATTTGGGATGTAAGTTTCTAATTTTTTGGGACTCTCTTATATGTGTGTGATGTTGCTCCGGTTTGATGTGCTGATTTTCATCATATTTCTAGATCTGGGAAGGCATGCCTATTCGCATATACGAGATTGGACGTTTTAAGCTGGTTGATGGAAAGTTTTCCCCGTAAGTGATGCATAAAGAGCATGATGAGTTTGCTATTACTAATTTACCATCACTTTTCTAAGTCAGCATCTGACTTATTCCCCCTTTGGATTCCATTAGTCCCTGTTTCTTTCCGGTATGGAAAAGTTACGTTTCTTCTATGTAGACGTTGACATGTGTTCAATTGTAATACAGGGATGGGACTTCGATTGTACTTTCAGATGATGTTGGGCAAATTTACTTGCTAAATACAGGGCAAGGAGAGTCCCAGCAGGATGCCAAATATGATCAGGTAGATACTAAGCACACTTGGCGATGATATCTTTCGGTTTATTAATTTCGTTCCTGCTTTCAATTGTTGTGTTCACAGTTCTTCCTTGGTGATTACCGGCCTCTTGCAAGAGACGCACATGGAAATGCCATTGATTTGGTGAGTTCACGATTGTGTTGGTTGTTTGACCTCAAGTCTAGAAATTTATATTTTATCTGATAGTACACATCTCATGCAGGAGACGCAACTTCCTCCCTACCGAAGGAATATACAGGATGCTCTTTGTGATTCAAGTGTGTTAATGATTCAGCTTATTTCTATAGCTTTGTAAGATCTATTGGTTTATATTTTCTGACGCTATTTTTGTTGATGGGTGTACACTAGGCATGCTTCCATATCCAGAACCTTATCAGACTAATTACCAGAGACGTCGGTTAGGTGCACTGAACTTGGAGTGGCGCCCTCCATCCTTAAAGTTCGCCATTGGCACGGATATCGGTTTGGGTCAAGAATATCAAATATTACCTTTGGCCGACTTAGATGTAGTGGCTGAGCCACTACCGGAATTTTTAGATGCGATGTTCTGGGAACCAGAAAATGATGTGATCGTTGATAGTACTGATTCAGAGTACAACGTTACTGATGAATACTCTAGTGATGAGCAAGGAAGTTTAAGTAACAGCTCTGTCGATGGAGAGAGCAGTGGAGGAAACAACATTGATGATGGGAGTCACAAAGAAAGCCGTCGACGGTCAAAAAGAAAGAAACCCAAGGATGTAAGTAAATTTCTTATAGCGGTCTTTTCTTCATGGCTAGTCCCAACCTACTAAATAATGATAAACCTGGTTTTTTTCAGTTAGAATGGACGTCTATGTCTGGAAGGCGTGTTAAAAAGAGGAATTTTAATGAGCATGAAGGGACTTCATCTCGAAGTAAGCGAACAAAGAAATCAAAAAGCAGCCGCAACAACTCGAAGAGAAAATCTTGCCAGGTGACGCCATCAAGACCTCAGCGATCTTCTGCACGAAATGGTAAGAAGTTTTCATTTGGAAATGAGAAGGATGATGACTTTTCAGAAGATGATTCGTCAGAAAGCGAGCCATGTATTGGGGAGGGAAAACCTGTGTCTTTAGATGAGACTGTGAATGCTGTTCCACCAAATGAGTCGAGAAGGAAATTGGTATTGAAATTCTCATTCCCCAAGAAGTCAGCAGCTTCTGAAAATACCATGGATCAAGGCAACAACCAGACAACCTCTTCGAGACTTGAAGAAAGCTCAACACCCATCAAAGAGGAGCTGTCTGAAGACCACAATACAACTAGAGAGAGAGAAGAGAATGGTAGACCACATGATCGAGTTGAGGCATCAACTGGGACAAATGGGTCGGATTTTAGACGCAAGTCTACTATAATAAGAATTAAACATAACATAAAAGTCGATTCTGATGTCAAAGTCTCGACTAGTGCTGGAGATGACTTAACAACAACAACAATGGGCGAGTGTTCTCAAACGAAAACACAAGTGGATGATATTGCATCTCAAAAGAGAAAGCCAATCAAGTTGAAGTTAAGCTACCATGGTGATGGTCGAATGGTAGAAAATCCTCTAAACACCAAGAATAGTGATAATTTGACAGAAGCTGATTCATCCGAGACGGCAGCTGATGCAATGCGTAGAACAAGATCACTGAAATCTAAAGCCAGTTCTCGTGAAACGAATGATGCACCTCAAAAGCACAAAGTGCGCTTATCAATGAAGACACCAAGGAGTGAAGAGAAGTCCGCCAAGAATCCTGTACCTCTGATTCCTTTCAGTAGTTGTATGACTAGTGCTTCAGGAAGCAAGTCAGATGCTGAACTTGGCAAAACCAGTTGGCTCTTATTGTGTAGTCAAGAAGAGGGAGGCCGTTACATCCCTCAGCTGGGTGATGAAGTTGTATACCTGAGACAGGTAACGAGAATTCATTATTTTAATTTGTGACCGAGACCCTTATTTTATTCGTAATTCAGTATTTCAGAGAATCTTTTTTCCTTTTATTTTTCAGGGTCATCAGGAGTACATAGACTCATGCCACTCGTCAGAACGTGGTCCATGGATGTTATTTGGGGAAAACATCAGAGATGTGGAAATTTGTTCGGTTGATGATGTTGATTATGCTGCTCTTGCTGGCTCTGGGGAGAGCTGTTGTAAAGCTAAGCTTAGATTTGTTGACCCTCTCTCTAGCGCGTTTGGTAGAACATTTAAGTTGACTCTGCCAGAGTTGCTCAACTTCCCTGATTTCTTGGTTGAGAGAACACGTTATGAGGCTTCCCTTGAAAGAAACTGGAATTCAGGGGATAAATGCTCTGTATGGTGGAGGGATGAGGAGGGAGGTGGAAAATGGTGGGAAGGCCGGATTGTTTCCATCAGTGACAAGTCAATAGATTTTCCTGGTAGTCCATGGGAAAGATATTTTGTTACGTATACGGTCGATGATAATGTCGACCCTTGTCGGCACAGTCCTTGGGAACTACATGATAAAGATAGTGAATGGGAGCAACCGGGGATCGATCCTGAGATCAGAAAGACGATGCTCGCTTTGCTTTCTAGGCTAGAGCAGTCAGCTAGGGGAAATCAGGTAAATCTAGTTTATACGGGTTTGTCTAATTGCAAAAGCAGACATGGGTTATTGCCACAAGAATCAATTGCAAAATACTTGCAGCAGATAGTTGTGTACGATTCCCGCGTCTGCTTCTGGCTATAGAGCAGCCCTTTTGATCATAATTTGGTCTTCCATCACATTCTAACGGGTCGATTGTGGAATTTTGCAGGACAAGTATGGGATTATGAAGGTAAAGCAAATTTCAGAGAGGTTAGACTTTATAAACAGGTAAATATGCCGACTTCTATTGCTTCCATCCGTTTGTCTTTGGAGGTCAACTCTACATACTCAAATTTTAGCATAATTTCTATTTGGCTTTCCACCATATTTACTTGATAAACTGAACCTTTCAGGTTTCCGGTTCCATTGACTCTTGAGATCATCGAGCTGAGAATAAAGAACTTCTATTATAGAAGCTTTGAAGCGATGAACCATGACATCACAGTGATGCTATCAAATGTTCGTACTTATTTTGCAAAACATGAAGAAATGTCGGCAAAGATGAGACGTCTTTCAGATTGGTTCGAAAGAGAATTGTCAAAGCTCTAGAAGTTCCTTTTGTAACTTAGGAACAGATGCATGAACGATAAAATACAAAATATATGTAACAGTAGTTCATAGATAGGCAGGCACACATCCATTTTTTAAGGATGAATCTTTCAATTCTTCTTTTAACGTTTCACTTTTTTGTTGAAATCAAATGGAGACAATGTTCGAGTTTAATTCAACTATGTACTCGACAAATGAATATAATTCGAATATCATTTTCTGCTGTGGAGATCTTCAATCACTTTCAATACCTTCTGCTCGTTTAGTGGTTTAGATACATGAATATCGATTCCAGCTACAAACAGCTTGTTTAGTTCTTCGCCTTCTGTATGAGCTGTTAACCCGATGATGGGGGCGTGCACGCCATAATCTTTCTCCTTCAATCTTATTTGTCTTGTTGCTTCACAACCATCCATCACCGGCATCTATGAGATTATAAATTTTCATCATTTGGTAGAACAAATTTTCTAACCGAAAAAGACCAGGGAATGAGAAGAAAGTTGGATTACCTGATAATCCATTAAGATATATTCATATGGTAGAATATGTGAAGCTCCAAGATTTCTTTGATCACTCAGCCCTTTGGAGACCATAGTCAGAGCTTCTTTCCCATTTCTGCATGTCTCAATAGTCACACCATGCTTCAAAAGGATCTTCTTGGCGATCGTCTGTTGCACAGCGTCATCTTCTGCCAGCAACACTCTTTTCCCTCGCAAAGGGCTACTACTGCTGGGAGAAATCCGAGCTATTTCTTGTACTTCCAACTGTCTGCTTGGTGGATGATGATTCTCTTCTTTTGTTCCAGCTTGACGCTGATTTGGTGGGCTAGAGAACTTACCTCCAAACTCTGGGAGAAGACCGATCAATGAGTATAAACGGGATCCATGGAGTGGCATGGGTATGATGATATCAGAGGGGGGGAGCTTCTTTTCATCCAGACCTTGGAGTTGGATGCACCTAGAACCTAACCATACAACTCTAGAATTACCATTTTTGGAGTATTTTCTGAATTCAGCCGTTGTCCTACATAGCTCACGGAAGTCCGCCTTGGTTGTGTCAATCACAAGCAATATGAAATTCGATAGACTTACCGTATTAGTCGTTCGGATTGGTGACATATCAGTCCCATCCAGGGAACTTAAAGGAACTTCCCTTGATCTTGTATTCGAGTCTCGAGATGTGGGCCAGGTCAGGTACCCGAAACTTAAATTTAAATCAGATTTGGAAGAGCAATCATTTTTCTCTTCGCGTCTAAACTCCCTGAGAGTTTCTGAAAGTTGTCTTGTGTTTTTCACTGCGACAACTTTTATCCCTTGGGCTGCTAGAGAATTTTGTGCCATCTTCCGCCTTCCATCACCAGTCATGAAGAGAACAACTATAGAAGAATTATGATCTAGTTGTCTGGGATGATGTAGAGGAGTGTTTGACCCTGCCGACAAGTCTCCAGGGGACACAGTCTTTTCGTCTTCGCTAAGGCTAATTAGACCAGATTGACAAACCTTAAGGATAGCATTGAACCTGAAGCATGTGCCCTTTTCCCCTACTTCCTTGTCGACTATGCTTATCTCTCCACCCATCAATTGTACCTGTAAATGTTCAACATTAAAATCCTTTTGTGTGATTAAAAGTATAACAAATAACTTGAGGTAATCTTTAGATGATATGTTACCAGAGATCGGACAATTCCAAGGCCTAAGCCAGTGCCTTCAAGTTGAGGACCAGTTTCTTTAACCTGAACATAGTTTTCAAAAATGGATGCTTGTTTCTCTTTCGGAATACCCTTTCCAGTGTCATCTACTTCAAATACAAATTCCATGAAATTAGGATCATGCCGGACTTCATCTATGGCTTCCAAGTCACCGTGCACTTCATCATTATTAGAAAAGAAGCACGATAAGCATCTTCTAGATTGATTGTGTGAAGAATCAAATGTCGAGTTCTGCAATCTAGGCTTCCTGACCCAAGCTCGAACAGAAACATAACCCTCTGAGGTAAATTTGATAGCATTGCTCAGTAAGTTTGCTAATATCTGCTTAAACTTGCGTTCATCGCCTTTGACTAGAGAAAATTTGGTCAAAGAACCATCTTGGAGGTCCAAGATCACATCCACTTCCTTTTTCAGACCAACAGGATAGAACAAGTCAACCACACTCTCGAGTGCATTTGCCAAGTCGAACTGTTTTTCTTCTAGCTGCATCTTTCCAGCTTCGATTTTACTTGTATCCAGAATAGAGTTCAATATACCTGAGAAGGATCTAATGTTTGAATTCACATTTTTATGATTTAGTTATCTAAAGATATCAAATCACTAAAAGCTTACTCTTAAGATCTCTTGTACATTTTTGCATAAGTCCCATGTGTACTGCTAACTCTGATCCTTGCTGGACATTGCTGATGGACAAATCTAACAATCCAGCAATGCCTGCTAGCGAAGCACGAATATCGTGGCTTGCAGAAACAAATGCAAGACTATGATTCTTGCTCTTTCTTTCTGCTTGTTGTGTTGCTTCCTTTTGTTTTATAAGGGCAGCTCTTAGGCACATCTCTTTTCTTGATGCTCTCACTGTTAACACCACAAAACTGAAGATGGAGATAGCTACGATAACAAACGTTGCTGAAAGAAGCGCGAATACAAATATGATATTTTTATGCATCCTGCTTGGCAATCCTTCATATGGTAATGCTAATACATACACCTGAAAAATTCCCTAATTGATGTCAAGAAAATAAATAAATACGGAAAGAGAATGTACATCGTCTATAGAGCATTATACCAGTTGCATTCCAATGATGTCAACCGAGGAAGAGTACAACGTGTATTTTGTTCCTGGAATGTCCAAAGTATACGCTTGTGGCGTTTCATAGTTAAGTTGTAATGTGATGCTACCACTTTGATATCCATCTGCTTTCCATAACATAAAAGAAAATGTTCCATTTCCATTAAGAACCATCCGGGTGTTTGGTATTCCTTCGGTTAGTACCTTCCCATCTCTCGTAGCCAAGTACAGACCTCCACCAAGAGGTTTAACGCTGGAGAACACATTTATCAACGATTTGAGCTCAAACCCGAGTGAGATCACTCCATTTTTATCCACACCAGCTGTATTCAGAACAAGCAGATTGTTGACATCATTCAACGACTTCCCCAATGAAGCAAATCCATTTCTAGTGTTCAAGGCTTGTTGTAACCAGGTTTCATTAATCAAAAGTTGAGGTGGAAACACAACAGCATCTCCATATAACTTGCCTGTATCAGAATTAACAGGCTGAGTGTACCACAAATAATGAAATCTGGATCTTGTGGCCTTCGAAAACGAAGTATTACTATAGATGGCAACGATTTGGTGGTGGTCTTTGGAGTACAATGCAAAGAACAAGCCATCTTGTCTGATATACGAGATCTGTGACAGATGTGGGATCGTTACCATTGCTTGGAACAATAAAGGAGCCACCTTTAAACCAAAAGAAAATCAGTTTTAGTCATTGTTAATTTCTTGGATTTTATTTGAATCAAGTAATCAATCTGGAAATGAAAAGGGAACAAACCTTGGCTTGGATATCATAGAATGTGATGTCTGTTTCAGTCAGCGACATGTTTGCAACTTTGGCTAAATTGGTTGCAGATGATTTCATCGGAAGCAATGTAGTAGTTGCTGCATTTTGTATGACAGACCATATCTCTTGATGAGATTTCTTGGTGATCACATCTACTTGCTTTTCAACTTGTTTGATCTTTGAAACCCCAAATGGGATGAATGAGGTTGATAGAAGCAGCCCGATGAGTGCCTACAAATTTCATTGACATAAGGGTCACCTAACCATCATTCCAAGTTGAAAACATGCACAAGATTATCGAGATATATAATCACGTACCAGTAGGATGAAGCAAAAGAATGGCCTTGATGTGATCATTTTGTGGAGCTTCATGCAAGTTTTTTAGATTGTCATCAATGGTGGGAGGACTGCTATTCCTGCACTGTGATCGCAAATTAATTTCAAGATTTGGGAAAATATTTAAGAGATGAAAACCAGCTAATCTTTTTTTATTTTATAAATATTATGTGATAAAATCAAAATTTGAATAAGCTTAGACCAATTCTTGGTGGTGGTTTTTTTTTTTAAATTTCAAAAAAATAGCATTACGAATAAATCTTTGTAATTGGAAACAAATCAATACAAATAATCATCTTAATATTGTTAACATAAAAACCATAATTCAAATTCAAATATTTTTATAGCAAGGGGTATTTCTTCATTATAAACACATGAATGTATTAAAAATATAATTAAAAGAAAAATCTGAACGTTGGCTTTTTAAAATAATATTTGATAGTTAAAACAGTATCAATTTCTGTTTAATATTCATAAAAAAATTACTTTTTCCCCCTACAAAATGACACGAAATCAAAAACTAATAAATACAGAAATTGCAATCGTGGGTATTTCCCGATTGCGGTTTTGCATTTTTGGTAAATTACAACCACAAAATCTTTCATATTTCTAAGTGTAATAAAAGAAGAAATGACAACCAATTAATTAATGTGGGATCTCATTTTCTAAAACAATCTCCAATTAATTCAATTTCTCTTCAATATGCATTTTCTAGTTCAAATCATATATTAGTTTTACCATCACTTGTTTAATGTCGAACACTGATTGAAAATAAACCGAACGATATATTGTTTACGATCTTAGATTTAAAGAAACAAGTAACGATGTCACTTGAGCACCATTTCTAAGCTTTTTTAATAGTAATAAGTTCAAATTTTCCAAAATTAGTAACGATAACTTACAACATGTCCTTAATATGCAATTTCTGAAAATTAGTGTCTAGTTTTGTTTACTGTTGAGATTATAATGTAGCTCATACGGAACATTCGATATAATAATCGACATGCATCTAGTGTTTTATCTCGTTTATTTATGAGACGCATCCATCGAAAGTTTCTAAATAAGATTAAGCAAATAACCGATCTACGTACATAAGACGGACATCCTTCCATATCTTAATAGATAGTTTGCCTTATAACCATTGGTAAACCTAGAGCTTGATTAAGGGGATATATTGTTTCGATCCCCAATATAGTTATGGTTTGTGAGTTGACGTATGCTTGTTAATTCTTTTTGTTAATTGTCAGGGTTTATCAGTTGATACCTAATTGTTAGGGTTAAAGTTTATTATCAATTGATGCCCAATTGTTTTTTTTTTGTTAATTATTAAGGTTACGATCTATGCCTGATTACATGACCATGACCTTAATTCCGATCCCCATCACCAAAATTCTTGAATTCGCCACTGCTTATAACAGTGAATAGATTATTATATCGTTAATCTAGCAGGGTTTATGTGGTTGAATAACAAATCGATCCATAATTTGGTGGTTAAGCATATCGATGCAAATCGCGAGATCATGATCCGACCTTGTTTGCCAGATAAATAAAGAAACAACTTCATTTTATTGGGAAAAACTTGTTCAAACATGAAATGCACCTTTATCCCAAATGATAAATAGATCCAACTCAAAAACAAAAACACAGATTAATGTCGTTAGTTGTATTTGTATATATATATATATATATATATATATATATGTTGATGCTTGAGGGTGTTTTTTGTATTTAGCACGTAGTTTAGTTTTATCTTGGTCCTTTTTCATATTTTTTTGAAGTATATAATAGGTTAACTTGCAGATCATATTAATTTCATATAATATCTTCTTGTAAATCTTATTTGTTATGTTAATATTATTAATTAGTAAAAAAAGTTATGACCGAGTACGCTTCATGCTTACATAAGACGAATGAGCTGGTTATCTCGACATTTTAGATACGGTCATCAAAACCCAAACCCGACCTTTCTATCTCGGTCAATGTCAATGAATCATTGTTATTTTCTTGGTGTAAGAACATCACCAACAGATTCTACAAAATGAATAAAATCGAAAATCAAAATCTTCAAAAAAGTTAGATTAATTCCGACCGCATCTCCATTTTAAAATTTAGAATATTCACAGTAACGGAGAACCTTCAAGAACCCAACTTTCTAAAATTTCTATTGCAACTCAATAACATGAGAAACTCAATGACGTTTCCACAAAAACCCCATTTCCATTTTTTTATTCATAAAACATAACTTTGATATATTTGAAAAACAATGAATATATATATATATATATATATATATATATATACACTAGTTGTTGTATTGTTTAAAAATAGAAAAGATGTTTTACAATTAATAATTTACGATTTATAACTTTACTTTATTACATA
>NC_037536.1:12630709-12632625 GCF_001531365.2 Cynara cardunculus var. scolymus | reverse complement strand
AAAAATTAAGCAAAATTAATGAATATGTTCTTATAATAATTAAATTATATTTTTGTATTAATTCTAACTTATAATTTTATAGATTTATTAAAACAAACCAAATTGGTTAACAAACAATAAGAAAAAGAATGTAGACAAGAACATTTGTCCTACGGTGAAGGTTCTTATAAAAAAAATACTAAAAGCAACCTTAACAAAAGTCTCAAAAACCATAATTATATTACTATTCAAACAAATATTACCTTCCTCTCCTGATTAAATCAATGATTTTTATTGATAGAATATATAAAAAAAACATCATTTCTCTCTTTTATATATATATATATATATATATATATATATATGTATAGGAAAAGTTCAAATGAGAATGGTACCATTTTACAAGAATGCAAGAACACCTGAAAACATTCAATAAACACATGATGGATAGGGGCGACACTTGTGGACAATAATAAACACATGATCGGCAATAAACAATGAACACTTGAGACATACAATAAACACATGATCGGCAATAAACAATGAACACTTGAGACAGACAATAAACACATGATGGACACGTGAGAATACCTGAAACGTGAATGATATCGCATGTGACCGTCACCTGCTTCAAGTGTTGCTCATTATCGTAAAATAATCCATGATCAGAGTAGGAAAACATGAGAATAAATCTCAACCTCTGGTTATGGTTGTAATTAATTTAGTCCATAAGGATATGAAATTAATTTATATTTTAAGAATTAATAATTTGAATCCATTAAAAATCTAATTAGATTTATTTATTTTTGGATTATAATTAATTCATGATTTTATATTTTTCAATGATTTGCTTTCACTATTTTTTTCCATTCATGATAAGATTTTTCTAACAATTTTTTTCAGTATCACATATGATATTCATAATCAATCTACATGTTTTTTTTTTATAAATTTTCACCATTTTTTACTAATTTGTTTTCATGATTTTCAAGATCCTCATTATTACTTCCACGTTTTCAATCACATGTAATCTGCTGCATATCAAACGTGATCCAATCAATCACATCTGATTGGCAACACAAAAACTATTATGCTAGAATATCATTTGTGATTAACAAAAAAAAACATACTTAGACCATCGACAACCGAAAGTGCTACAGGTAACACTTATACTAAATTTTAGAACTCATATTTTCACTACTCACCAGAATAACATTGATCATCATCGACTAATGTGTGCAAAGTTATAGTACTTTTGTATATGTTATCATTTTTAATATATATTTAATTCGTTTATTTTAGTTACTTATTTATATTTTTATATTTTATTTAACTATAATATTTTTTATATTAATTAGTTTTACTAAACTGGTTATATATATATATATATATATATCTATCTATACTATCTTATAAAACATTTGGCTAAAACTCTTAAAATTCTTAAAAACTCTTAAAATTCTTAAAAACTCTTAAACCCGTTCATCCCTATCCGATTTCATCCCATATCTGAATTCGTGTAACTAACTGCAGATAAACACAATCAAATACAGGATAAACATCTCAATTAAATATAAAAAATCTAAAATATAATTAGTATAATCATTAAATTCTAACAGAATACTTAATTATTATCTTTATAAAATTTATAATATTAAACCAAAAAAAAATTGTATATTAAAAAAATATTTTATATTATAAATCATTTAACAAAAACTCTTAAAAAACATTTTTTATGCGTAAAGTACTGTTTATTAATGTATATTACTTAAAACTCAAGATTACAAGTAATTGTGCATATGTACAACTTATTAAAGCTTCATATATGAATTCGTATAACTAACTGCAGATAAATACAATCAAATATAGGATAAACATCTCATTTTAAATATAAAAAATCTAAAATATAATTAGGATAATCATTGAGTTCTAACAGA
>NC_037536.1:12599768-12623668 GCF_001531365.2 Cynara cardunculus var. scolymus | reverse complement strand
TGGTTTAATAATATAACATTTTATAAAGATAATACTTAAGTATTTTGTTAGAACTCAATGATTATCCTAATTATATTTTAGATTTTTTATATTTAAAATTAGATGTTTATCCTGTATTTGATTGTGTTTATCTGCAGTTAGTTACACGAATTTAGTTATGGAATGAAATCGGATAGGGATGAAATTATTTAGGGATGGAATTATTTAAGGATGAACGAGTTTAAGAGTTTTAAGAGTTTAAGAGTTTAAAAGTTTTTAAGAGTTTTAGACAAATGCTTTATAATATAGTATAGATATAGATATATATCTTATTTAACATTAACTTGATTAATATTTAGTTCTAAAACCTTATTAATTGTGAAATTTTCAACCAATTAAAATCAAACATTTAAGTTAAAATGTTGTTCATTATTGTTTTCCAAATCATATTTTAATTGAAAATGATTAAGTTTTTAAATATTTTTAATAAATAAATCATCGAACTTGTAGAAATTTGATATCAACATTATTTTACCCAAAAAAAGATCCATGTACAGTCTAGAAAAATTTTAAAGTAAAAAAAAAACCTAAATCAGTTTTACCATTCCCAAATCTTACGTCATTCAATCCTCCCGTACCCAACACCATGGCTCCCCCTCGCCACCCGTTGCCACCCCATCGTCGACATCCGCTCTCCATCACCTCATCGCCTCCGTTGGCCCCTTAATTCCAGATTTTCAAAAAAGATAAAAGAGGAAAGATCGTTGGAAGGGGCAACGGAGGTGATGGGCGGTATGGAAAACATACAAGGATGGGGCTGTGAGGGGGAGTGACCCGTTTTTAAAAGTTTGCGGATGGCTTATTTTTACAAAAAAAAAAAGTGTAGGAATGAGAAAGTTCAATGATTTATTCATTCCTAGGAACTTAATCATTTAAAGTAGAAAAGTTATCGACTTTTCTTAAGTTATCTCAACTAATTAATTTATAAAAATGAATATTTTATTTGTTATTTTTCATATACATATATATATATATATATATATATATATATATATATATTGAATGAGTGAGGTGATGAGTTTATATATATGATTGGAGGTTAGGTTAGGTTAGACCATGAAGATGTAGGTAACACAGTTGCAACACACACATACACGTACATCAAATACTTTTAGTTTACTAGTTATTTACCAAGTCCACTTGTACTAGATCAAGATGGAACGGTTTAACTAACCAACACTAATTCCATTTATAATCAATCAATTAATCCTACCATACTCATCATCACTTTCTGGATATTGCTATGGGGAACCACATGATCTCTCATATGCATGCCTCACGTGGAAGAAGAATCATACTCTCCGACGGGACCCTCCAAGAATACGAGAACCCAGTCACGGTAGCAGAGCTCATGCTAGACCATCCACAGCAAGTGGTTGTGGAGTTTGATCAGAAAGCAAGAAAGCCAACCCCTTTGCCTGCCGACCTGAAGCTTGAGACTAGCAAGATTTACATGATGATGCCTATGAAGCGATCAATGTCATGTGAAGAAGCTCGTTACCTTCTGCTGAGGGCCAATGCGCTTCTCAGTTCGTCCAACTCATTCGTGTCGGCCTACACAGGGTTTCTTCCGTTGTTTGCTAGGATCCGTCTGGCTGTGAAAAAGGGCAAGTCAGAGTCACAGATGGTGTTGAAAGCAAAACCAGGAGTAGGCTTATTTATGAAAAAGGAAATGGAAATGGAAATGGAGTCGCAAGGCAGGTCTGCTGATTATTACTTGAGCAGGCAGTTATCTGGGAAAGCTTCATGGAAGCCTAGTTTGGATACCATCAAGGAGAAAGGGGTCAAGGCAAAGATCCGCCATTGGTTGCTTTGAATTAAACACTTTATTTTCAAAATAATATTAACGTTTCTGCTTTCTAGTTATATATAAACGCTTGGATATCATTGGTGTGTGAATTAATTATATATGCTAGCTTTTTTTCTACTTTTACCAAACACTTACCCGGTAAGCGCTTATTCCTAAAGCAACTATAGATGGACGAGTGGGACCCAAGGCCGGCTGGGGCCAGTTAGGACTTAGGGTCGGTTACAAGAGGCTGGAGAGTAGTTAAGTTGGAAGATGTCTGATGTTAAAATTGCGATAGGTAGAAACCAATTACAAGAGGTCTGGACTGGTTGCTAAAAGCTCGACTGTTAATAACAAACTATGATTTTTGGGTACAGAAATTTCAATACAAATATAATATAACAGGTTGTTATAATGATATCTGTATTTGAAACATTCAAAAACAAACAGCATCCAAAAAAAGTTCAAAACCTGTTAAATTTGACCATGCCTTAAGGTCCGGTTAAAAAGGCTTGATCTGTTTTTTTAAAGACAGCAAAAAAATTCATTAGAACAACAATTCAAGAACAAAAACCTTTTATATAAGACGCAAGACAAGGAAACATGACAAAACTCGCGAGTGTAAAACGTACTAGACAATGAAATATTGACCTCGATCTAACATCATTCCATCATGACAAGTTGAAACCTTTGACATGCCTAGAGATCCAGTTGAACGCAAGAATCTGCATCGTGAAGAACCGATCAAGCTCCTCATTCGGTTTGTCTGATTGTTTCGATGCTTCCAAATTAAATAAAGGGTGATCCACAACCACAATTCGGAGCTGACTCTTTGAACTTGAAATGCGAAAGAAGTATTATCCATTCAACAAATCATCGAAGGAAAATGAGTGTGTCAAGTTCCAAGCCCACCATTTGAAAGACGTCCTTGCGCAAGGAAAAGCTAGAAGGACATGAGAAGATGCAAACCGTAACATGTTAACCGGTAGAGGCAACTGGTTTCCAGACAAGACATTAGAAAATAGGACATAATTAGGAAAATTCATTTAATGTTGATAATATTTTGGTTGTTCCAACCATCTAAACTACATATTATTCATTTTATTTGGTATTCTATGATGTATGAAGGTAGATGCATAAACATATACATATACATATACATATGAAATGATGATTGAATTTAAGAAAGTGGAGTTGGAAAGGATTAATAACAAATTTAACATCATGGATGGAATATGGATGTGTAGTTGGTATAGATTTTGAGATAATGCTTGATTTGTCATTGAAGGATGATGCAAGTTGGCACCAGGCCCATCATGTTTTCAATAATCAAAAAGCAAAAGGCAAGTGGATATGTAAATCTTTGTTTAGTTTCAGGGTTGGCAATACCAATAATAATAGTAATAGTAATGGTAATAGCAACATCAATCAACCTGTCTTGTACCTTGTATATTTCATGCCATCTTCATTTTTCTTAAAGACTATATATATATGTATATATATGTAACATACATGTATGGTATGGCATATTGGCATGTGATGAGTGAAAGAATGTACACATGGTAGTGGTAGTGGTAGTGTGTATGGATTGGTTGAGAAGCAAAGGAAAGGAATATTGTTGGTGACATATTACATAATTATCAACACATCTCTTCCAAGTCAAGCCTTCTCCTAATCAACCAATTTCCATTTACCATAAGATAACAAGCATATTACTGATCAGGATTGCAATCATGTTTTTGACCATAACAATTGCACGTGACCGCCCTTTCAGGTCTCCATCACTCCCCACTTTTACCTTTACATACATACATACCCCCTTTGGCTTTGGCTTTGGCTTTGGAAACTATACATATCATATATATAACCATAGTTAATATGTTGTGGTAAAATTAAAATACATATATAATAAAACCTTATCCTGCAACTTCACATAAAAACCTGCTCCCTGCTTTATATCCGGTCCACCCCCTCCATCCACAAATCACATCCTCCCACGTGTCTCTCCTTTCATTCACATTTTCTTAAAATTTCCCTTTTCATTCTTTAATTACAACTCCACTTCTATTTCTTTTGTTTCTTTCCACATACGCCTACGTCCATGCCTCTCTATCTCTACTTACTCTCATTCCATATTTCATTCTCTTTTATCAATAAAAAAGAAATTTCAACAATGTCTCAGCATGTACCTTCCTAAAAAATTGAAATGCATATTTTGCTCTATAAATAATACAAACCTAATTAAGAGTGTCTGTGTCGTACATAGATTTATATTCTTTATATTATCTACATATTTTATATTACAACCAACTTGCATCAACACCAATTTATTTATTATTTAATTTCCACTTTTATACAAACTGACTAATTAAACCCAATGGATATATATATATATATATATATATATATATATATATATATATATATATATATATTTTTTCACAAACGGAGCTCCGATTCTCTTGCTTGCTACCCAACTTCAATCACTTACCGGTTGTTACCTTTGCCTTATATAAACCCCACTGCCCCTTCCCCACTTTCTATCACTCACTCACATTGTTTTCCAAAAAATGGCTGCCACCACCATACCCCTATCTCTACCTCACTTGTTTCTTCTTTTTCTCTTCGTCTTGGCTGTCTCTTGGCCCACCGGAAATGCCCTAAGGTTATTTGCCTGCGACCCAAGAAATGCCGCCGTCAAGGATTTACCCTTTTGCAAGATTAACTTGCCCATAGCAGATAGAGTGAGGGATTTGATCGGCCGGCTGACGTTGAAAGAGAAGCTGGGGCTGTTGGTGAACAATGCAACGGCGGTGCCACGGCTGGGGTTGGTGGAGTATGAGTGGTGGTCAGAGGCACTTCATGGTGTCTCTAATGTGGGTCCTGGAACCAGGTTCGGTGGTGACTTCTCTGGCGCAACCGCCTTCCCTCAGGTCATCACCACCGCTGCTTCGTTCAATGCCTCCTTATGGGAAGAAATCGGGCGGGTGAGTCTCTCTCTTCATTACTTGATAATAATTTCATGCACGTTACTAGTATTAGTATTATACATACGTTTGGAAAGAACAAATGGGAAGGGCGTTTATGTCATTTTTACCCTCATATTCCTGTCAAGACTTTTGAGAAAAGCAAAAATAAAGACTCCACTACCAACAAAATTATATACATATACAAATTCCATATTTAATCATCGAACCTTTCTACTTATTATAATATTCCCTTTCAAAAATAGTTTACATCACATGTCGTGTTTTTTTTATAGACAAAAACTTAAAATCTTGGCAATCGCTTTCATGTTGAAATAAATAAATAAATGATGGGAGTCCTTTAATTTACATTTCAAGTCCCTGTCAGTGACTACATTTATTTCTATCACCTAAAGTGTCCTTGTTACTTGAATGTGGAATGGAGTTGCTATTATGGGTAGGGATAAGGATTTGAAATATGGGTATGGGTGTATGTAATCATGTAATGTAGGTGGTGTCTGATGAAGCTAGAGCAATGTACAATGGAGGGTGGGCAGGTTTAACATATTGGAGCCCAAATGTCAACATATTTAGAGACCCAAGATGGGGCAGAGGACAAGAGACTCCTGGTGAAGACCCAATTGTAGCAGGTGAATACGCTGCCAGATATGTTAGGGGACTACAGGGTAACCTACCTGGTGATCGTTTGAAAGTGGCTGCATGTTGTAAACACTACACTGCCTACGATCTTGATAACTGGAGTGGGGTTGATCGCTTCCATTTTAATGCTAAGGTAAACAAGATCCTTTATTTATATTTTATATATATATAAAAGAATTGAATGAGTTAAAAGATGATATCTAATTGGATAAATCATATATATATGGTGTTTTTGTTTATATGATGCAATGCAGGTAAGCAGGCAGGAAATGGTGGATACATTTGAAGTGCCATTCAGACAATGTGTGATGCAAGGGAACGTGGCAAGTGTTATGTGCTCTTATAATCAAGTCAATGGCATTCCCACCTGTGCTGACCCTAGACTTCTGAAAGACACCATCCGTGGGGCTTGGCGTCTGAATGGGTACTATTTCTGGTTTTGCATTATTGCATTTGAATTCATTCCATCACTAGCTTGTTTTGCTTTCTATGTCTTCAATATTGTTTCACCAAATAGGTACATAGTCTCGGATTGCGACTCTGTTGGAGTGTTCTATGACAATCAACACTACACAGCCACTCCTGAAGAAGCTGCTGCAGATGCTATAAAAGCAGGTTTGGATTTGGACTGTGGACCATTCCTAGCTGTCCACACACAGGGTGCGGTTGAACGAGGTCTCTTGAAGGAGAATGACATCAATAGTGCATTAGTTAACACCCTTACAGTTCAAATGAGATTAGGAATGTTTGATGGAGACTCCGCTGCTCAGCCCTTTGGTAATCTTGGGCCAAGAGATGTGTGCACCCCAGCTAATCAGGAGCTAGCTCTTGAAGCAGCAAGGCAAGGGATTGTTCTTCTTAAGAATCATGGCCCTTCCCTGCCTCTATCCCCAAGACGCCACCGCACCGTTGCTGTCATTGGCCCTAATTCTGATGTTACTGTTACCATGATTGGAAACTATGCCGGTAGTTTCTAAGCCCTTACACTTGGTGATCATTATTGTGAAACTTTTATTTATTTTAGTTTTCTTTTCGTTTCCTCTCTAGGTATTGCATGTGGATATACAACTCCTCTCCAAGGAATAGGGAGATACACAAAAACAATTCACCAGCCAGGTTGCCCCAATGTGAATTGCAAGAATGCTCACCACTTTGGTGATGCCATCAATGCAGCCCGCCAAGCAGATGCAACGGTGTTGGTAATGGGTTTGGACCAGTCAATAGAGGCAGAGTTCAAAGACAGAGAAGGGTTGCTACTACCAGGGTATCAACAAGAACTTGTATCTAAGGTTGCTGCAGCCTCAAAGGGACCCATTATATTGGTGCTCATGTCTGGAGGGCCTATCGATGTGTCTTTCGCTGAGCATGATCCTCGAGTAGGTGCTATTCTTTGGGCCGGCTACCCTGGCCAAGCTGGAGGCACTGCTATTGCGGATGTGTTGTTTGGAACACATAATCCAGGTACCCTAACACCATGGTGATAGTCCAGTCCTTTTTTTATAAGCAACTATAATTTCAAGTGACATCAATCATCAAAAATGTTTCAGGAGGAAAGCTACCAATGACGTGGTATACACAAGATTACCTCTCAAAGGTGCCAATGACAACAATGGACATGAGATCGAACCTAGCAAGGGGTTACCCAGGCCGGACCTATCGTTTCTACAAAGGCCCAGTCGTCTATCCTTTTGGGCATGGATTCAGCTACTCAAATTTCATCCAGACGCTCGCCAGTGGTCCTGCAATTTTTACAGTTCCAGTGGATGGGCGCCACAAAAATACAACCATATCCACCAATGCAATAAGGGTAACGCATGCCAAGTGTGGCAGGCTGTCTCTCGGTCTACAAGTGGATGTGAGGAACGCGGGTTCTAAAGATGGGTCCCACACACTGCTTGTGTACTCGACCCCACCAGTTGGTCACTGGGGTCCCCACAAACAGTTGGTTGCCTTTAAGAAGGTGCAAGTACCAGCAGGGACACAGCTGAGGGTGCCTATAAACATTCATGTGTGCAAGTTCTTGAGCGTTGTTGATAGGTCTGGAATTAGAAGAATTCCTATGGGTCAACATAGTCTTCACATCGGTGATGTCAAACATCTTCTCTCCCTTCAGTCGACTTTAGGGGTGATCAAGTCCTAGATTTTTGTGGAAAGGCAGCTTTACCGTGCCTGGTTGGACTTTGGCATATGTGTGACCCTGTTCTTCCTCCCCAAACAGCCATACAAAACCCAAAGGCTTCCCAAATTATAAACTACTCAAGAATCATGTCTTGAATACCAGACAGAAGGATGTATGGATCTTCTGACTGGTTAGAAGTTAGAACTTGAATCTGCATAGCTTAGCAATAAGAATTGTTGCTCAGCTCATTCAATTAGGGAATGATGCAGAAACAGGCAAAACAATGGAAATTGGGTAGATAATTCTTATCATTTTTTATCAATATTCTTATAATATAATTGTTAAGAAAATTGTGTTTCAGCTTTGTCTTGATATTTGCCACAAATTGTTGGTAATTTGGCAATTAGGGCATAAGAGGGAGATTCTGAAATCGGGCATGGTAACAGTTACAGACCCAAAAGAGCCCTAGAATCACAATCCCCTTGTCGGTGATTCATCTATTAACTTTCTGTAGCAACGGTGTAAAACAAATTACATGTAATCCACGAATTTGAAGGAGACAAACATGATACAATGAAACACTAAAAAGATGAATTGCGGATAACTAAATAGAACGAAGATAGATGAAATTTGAGGAAAAGTAAGATGCTGAAATGGAGAGGGAGAGGTTATAGAAAGACGATACCCGATTTGAAGATTGATGAGGAGAGGAGGTAGACAGCAGCAGATGACGGTGGCGTCTATTTGGTTGGGAAGCAAGTATTGTTCCCGCCGGTGGAAAGATAGAATCTAAACATGGGCCTGTAAGATGATTCGAGGCCCATTCAACCGCTACACAAATTGCAAATTAGAAAGATAAAAATCACAAAATAACAATCTATTTTAATAAAAAAAATATATTATAACATTGTATCTTTATTTTTTTTTTATTACAATAACGTATTTTCAAACTATTTTTTATTAAGAAACTATACTTTAAAAGGTTTACTCATTATAGCATTGGCTAACCTTTTGATTTAAATTTACTTATTATCCCAAGTTTTCATGTCACTTCATTGTTCACGTAGGTTGTTCACATTTATTTATAATGATATGACTTTTTTATTACAACATTGTATTTTTAAAATTATTTTATTATATCATCTATTAGTTCTTATTAAACAATGTACTTTTAATTTTAATATTTAGATATTTTACATGTTATTTAATAAATATATTAAATGAATTAAAAAAATCTAAATTATTCATTAATATACCAATATTGATAAAACTAGCAGAAGATAACCTATCTCTATAATATTTTTAAAAAATGTGTGTTTTTTGAAAAATAAATAAGAATTGTTCTTTTTTTTACCAAAAAAATGTTATCTTTTAAATAATATATTATATTTGTTCAAAAACTTCTACTTGACGTATAAATATATTAAATCAATTAGATTTTTTGAATTATTTATGAACATACAATACTAAAAAATTGTAAATCACAATTTATTTCGTTAACATTTTAGAGAGAACTTTAAAAAGATAAGTATTTTTTTGAACAATATAAAATAAGAAGTGTTACTTTTTTTACAAACAAGAAAATAATGTATCATATTTATTTAATAAATATTTTACTCTAGAATATTTAATTTGTATGCAACTTAATAAGAAAAAGTCAAAAAAATTAAATATTTTTTAAATCATAGCAACGAAAAATGAAAATCACTAATAATAATTTGAAATATGTTTTTATTTTTATTTTAGTTAAGTCATCAAAATAATGTGTCATCCACATCACCTCATCAAAGTCACACAAGCAAAAAAAGTCAAGGGGTTAACCGGTTTAAAAGGTAACAGGTTACTCATTGCTATAATGGGGTAGATTTTTGGAAATGCGATGTCTTAATAAAAAAAAAAATTTGAAAGTACATTGTTGTAATAAAAAAAACAAAAGTATAATGCTATAATAAAATTTTTATAAAAGTAGATTGTTATTACATACATTTAACCCGATTAAAAATAGCCAAATTGGGAACGGTTACAAAATTTACCAATTGAGCCGGTTATATATAATTTCAATTTTTATAACTTTTTGTTAATTTAAATGCAAGTTTTTCTAAACATTTTTTATTTCAATCATAAATTTCAAAAATCGTAGTGAAATTTTATTAATTATCTTTGTGTATTAAAAATATCTTTTCTGAATTGGGTTTATGATCAGGCCTAGGATTATGGTCCAGAGACTCCAGACTAGTGATGGTTAAATCGGGCCGACTCGGGACCAGTAATTTGGTATGGACCGGTTATGAGATCGAAAACAAGGATCAGTTCTGGATCGACCCGGCCTGTCCCAAAAATTAAAATAAATTTATTTTTAATTATTTTATAATGTATTTTTTTTAAGACAACGTAATTTTAATTATATTAAAATGCATTTTTAAATTGTATTTTAGTGGACCGATTACAAATATTATAATGTATTGAAAATATATATCATTAATTTTTTTTTTTAATATCAGGACCGGTTGGGACCGAAACCGGGACCCCATAACCGGTTATGATTCGCCTTGCCCGGTCTTCACTTTTTTGACCGGAACCGGGATCGGTTATGGCCGGTTATGCAAAACTTTGAGACTTATCGGGACCGGTTTTTGGCCATCACTAGTCCGGACCACGACCGGTCTAGTCTAACCTAGCCTGAGACCAATTTTTGGCCATTTTTAATGCAAAAGTATATTTCGTCAATTTATCCTTACAATATTGATAGAACCTAAAAGTTATTCAATAGATAATTTATAATTTTTTTTAAAATAGAAAATCAAAAAATAAAATTTCTGTAAAGATTACAAATTGTTTATTTTAAAGACTTCAACATTAATTATATTATTAAAATATTTAATATTTTAATAATTTTTTAAATAAATTTTAGTTAAAGATAAATACATTATTCAACTAAATTATGAAACATTAAAACAATTTTTTTCTCAACAACAAAATTTTAAAAAAATTTAAAATTTAAATATTTTTATATTCTCTCCTATTTTTTTTTTTTAAAATCTTCTAAAAAGTAATATTCTTTTTCCTATTTTAATATCTCTAGAGATGCCATGTACCAACTTTTTCACATTTTTCCCTTGCACGTTACTCATTTCCTAATTCATGAATTTAATAATATATTATTTTGAATTAACATCGAGAATTTGAGTTCTCTCTGTTTTTATTAATTCAATCATTAAAATTATATGTTTAATACATATTTTAAATCTTTTTAAAATAATCGTCGTTCTTTAAAAATCTAGACTTCCTTAAGTCCTTCTCTATATCGAAACATCTCCCTCTTCTATCTAATATTGCCAACCAATTACATTTTTCCCATGCTACCATCATATTAATCCAAAGTTAGGGGTTGTTTGGTAGTTGATGAATGGTTTGGTACAAAATGATTAAAATGCTTCAGTGCAAACTGAAATATAATTATTTGGTAACTATTTACAACGAAATTAGAGCACTGAATGGTTAAGAGATGCCCAATGTACAAAATCATTCAGATGGTTTTAGAGTCATTAAGAGACCAACTTTTTTTTGTCAAACAAAATTCACCTCTTAACGATTCAAATGTTGGTTCTTAATGAAACTATTAAAAGATAAATAAACAACTCATTACTTTAATGATATTTTCTTATTTATGAATAAATAATGACTAGCAATAAAAAAAAGTATATACATATAAGAATTAATATAGAGAAAGTGGTCTCTTGGACCTTCATTAATTTATTGGAGTTAATTAATATAATATTAATTCGAATATTAATGGAATGGAATTTAGGCCATGTTATATATGCTATCGATTCCCTTTAAAGAAGGATATATAGTTGTAAAGAAAGAAAATCACATGCCCTCCATTTTCATATATTATATACAATAAATTACACATATCGTCCTCATGGTTATATAAATATTATACATCGATTCTCTCACATTCTTTTTTCGTGTGGATTTACATCCTTTTGGTTTCATTTTTGTTATGAATTAGGTCCCTGACAATAATAAGAGTGAAACTCAAGTGAGTGTTTGTGACGTAATTGTGTTCGATCTCATTTGCTTCAGTTATTGTAATTTATCACCTCACGGAAGCAAAACGAGAGAAGAGATAGCGAGAGATGAACCTCGTCTTTTCCTTGATTTCTTTTCCCTAATGCCACTGCTTGTTCATGCAACTCACGTAAGGTATGTGCATTGACGTGCTTTAGGATGTTGAACGACAAGATTTTTCGTCCAACAGACATCCATCGCATCTTCTCACTCCCTGCCTCTCTCACCGAAGCCGGATTTTCTTCAAATGGCTTTGATCTTCATCTTGCCATCGTCAACGTCGATGGTGGGTAAGACGATAACATGAATACATTCATATATATATATATATATATATATATAGAGAGAGAGAGAGAGAGAGAGAAAGTCAAGTTCATTTGAGAAGTAGCAAATATTTTAGAACTAAAGAAGTGATCCCATCTCGAACATTTGCGGCTTTGATCGTGAAAACTGTAAAAATTCTTCGCATGGGTATGCGGAAGATGGAGGGGTAGTTTCGTACCTTCTATAAATATGCGGCAAACGAGTTCATATATGAACCAATGTGATTCACATATAAACTTTTATATCCCGTCAATCAGTTCACACACGAACTATTTAACTGATTCATATATAAACAACATGTTCATATGTGAATTACACATATTCATATGTGAATAAGTTAATCAGTTCATATGTGAATTAGTTAATTAGTTTATATGTGAATCAATTAAAATTGTTCATATGTAAATTACATGGATTCATAAATAAAGGGTATTTGTTGTAGCGGTATATGAGTCATTGGCCTCTTAGAAGGTCAAGGGTTCAAACCTCACCGAAAGTGAGGAGGGTGTGTGTGAGTTTATTTGTTCTATTTGTCGTGTATAAATATTATATACTTGAAAAAAATATAGTTCATATGTGAATTACATAGGTTTACATATGAACCCGTTTGTTGCATATTTATAAAAGTTACGAAATTACCCCTTTTATTTTTCACATAGTTGCAAATTTTGATCAGTTAAAGCCACAATTATTGACCAATCAAATTTGATCTTGACTATATGAAACGCTATATGTATACGTGTATGTGTGTGTTTTTTTATAAAAAAAAATAGAAGGACAATATTACCCTTGTCTTAAAAGAACAATGATTAGTAGAGCTAGGGCAAGGGATCACATCCATAAGAAAAATGAAACTATGGTGACCGTACATGTAATTATTTCGTTTAAGAGATCCAATACAAATTTTTCAGTAACCACAGGGATGAAATTTGTAATTTTCTGTATTAAATATATCTGGGTGTAGGGGTGCTCAAAAACCCGACCAACCAGATCAACCCAACCCAACCCAACGCGAAATAACTCAACCCGATGTCTAATCGAGTTGTAAAATTTTTAAACCGTAGATATTTGGTTGATATTGGGTTACTATTATTTGAACTCAACCCAACCCGATGAACCTCATATCCATTTATTTCTTAGATTTAATATGATTGTTGAATTTCTATTAATATATACACTAAACAATTACACTATCACGTACGCTATTTATATACACATCTTTTCAATCTATTCACATATCTATTTAATTCATTCAAATATGTTCAGTAACTGTAAACATATATGCGTAAATTGAGAAAATTAATTGAATGTGATATACGTAAGAAGTATGAATAAGTTGTATCAAATGGTTGATGATGAAAAAGAAATTATGATTAGAGAAATAACATGTTCAAGGTTAGAAAAATATTTTAATGTACCAAAGTATCAACCCGACCAACCCGTATGGTTTGGGTTGGGTTGGTTAAGATTTTTCAAACCGCAAACATTGAGTTGAGTTGTTAAAATGTCTTCAACCCGATCAACCCAACCCACGAACACCCCTATCAAGCGGATATCAACCTTTTAACATATTTCACTTGACTTGCATGTATCTAAATTTCATCGTCATAAATATTGTTTTGATTATAGAAAAAGAAATCCAATCCTACAAGAAGCTCGTAGGTCAGTCGACACATATATACGTACGTCCCTTTCTGCAACCCTACCTACCATTGCCATTTCAATTTCAATTGCCATTACCATTACCATTACTATTGCCACTATTATTAGTGTTATAGATACCTTTCTAGACCTCCCTGTGTCTTGGGACCAATGGTCCCTCCATTTCAACCCATCTCTCTCTCCATTCCTAACAAAAAAACAATTTTAATCACTTTTAATTTCAAATACATCTATGAATCACGTTTAATAATGAGATTGATCCAAAGATAGATATTCATTTTACGCTTCTCACATTAATTCTACTTCTTACCAAAACCTAACCCATGCATTATATATTATCTTCTAATTGGTTGGCTTCTCTCTCTCTCTCTCTCTCTCTCTCTCTCTCTATATATATATATATATATATAGATATGAATATTTATTTAATAGGACATAATTGAATTGGTAGCAACCCACAACATGAAACTAATGAAATGCATTATTGTTAATTAAGCCAACTTGAAAAATGGTTTCCTTTAATTTGGGCATGGTTTATGATTAATGTATATAGCAATGCAATGGAATGTGTGTTATTGCATGAATCATGCACCCTACTAGTAATTAAATTGCTTGTGTATGCAAATATATGACCTTACCCTCATTCCATTCATATCATACATGCATTTTCCATTCATTTTTATGATATTCTTTAGTTTAATATGTACGAAATTTATAAGAAGTATATTGCAAAAATGATTTGATTTTGGTACATATATTTAACAAGAGTTCATTAATCAAATCTCTATCATTTTTATAATGGTTATTGTTTACATATATATATATATATATTATGTTAATAGCTCTTCATATATGAATATGAATATGAATATGAATGGAGGAAAGGAAAAGAGGAATGTTTCATGGTGGTATAATAGGTTAGACTTTTTAGAGGATGATATTCATATTATTATATGTATGAGGTATGATTAATTAGTTGTGAATTATAGAGTTTTATTATTATTGACCAACCAACAACTCTTAAATATTTATTAATCACATCATTCGCAACTCATTTAACATTACATATTCCCTTCTCATATTCAATAACTACAACCTTGTATATAAAATTACACATTTAATCCTCATCATTCTTCTTTGTAACTTAACACATTTTAACTACAACTATATATGTGTGTGTATATAATCACATTTTACAACTACAGTTTTTTCAATATGGTATTTAAGGAATATTAAATAGTTGTTTGGTTGATTTTCTATTAAGTCATGTATAAAATTAATCTGTTTGTATAGATTAGAAAGATTTTTTATTTCGGATGAGTGTATTTTTTTTAATTAAATTTGTCTTTTTGCACAAATCTTCTCTTAAAAACTTACTGAATAAACTATTTTCTATATCATGAAACCACTATTCAACAGTCATGTATAATGGATCAAAAAATCTACGAGCCACTTTAAAATAATTAAACTGCTAATAAATATACGTTATTATTAATAAACAATTATATTACTTATACACCTTATTTTCCAAATTATAATGTATTATTAAACATGGAAAGGAGGGTTATAATTTTACGAAAACCAAAAATGTTGGTCGTGGTTTCGCGTTTCAACTACGACATCGTTGTATTCAAGATGACCACATTATTATTAAACTAACCCAATACATCTTCATACAAAAAATAAATTAAATTTATAAACAGATTGATTAATTAATAAAAATAATCTTTTATAAAATCTCATTTTTTATTTAAAGTAAATTCATAATTTTATTTAAAATTAATTCAATAAAAGCATAATAAAATATATAGATGCCATTGCCAGCGGATGAAAGCTTTGTCTGAGGTCAAAGCTGGCACTTGCTTAATTTGCATTTAAAATCCCACCCTTTTATCTTCTCTCCCATCTTCTCTGCTTCTGCAAACAAAAAATTAATAATATGACCATCTTACAGCTTTCTTGATTCATACATACCAACAAACAACTATGGTTTCTTCTCCTTCTCCTCCTCATTCTCATGGCTGTTGTCTTGAAAAGAAGCACTGGTGGCTTACCAAACAAAAGGTATGAATCAATTCATTCTCATTCTTTCATACGATTTCTGATTCATTTCCCTAATTTTGTTTTAGATTGTTGATAAGTATGTGAAAGATGCAAGATCCCTCATTGTTTCTCAACAACAGAACAACATTGCATCTGCTATTAACCTACTTGATGCTGCACTTGCTGTATCACCAAGGTCCGAGATGGCGCTTCAGTTGAAGGCCACTTCTCTTCTTCATTTGAGAAGGTTCAAGGAAGTTGCAGAGATGCTTCATCATTACATCCCCAGCATCAAAGCTCACGATTCATCCACTTCTTCTTCTTCCTCTGATAACAACTCGCAACCGCTCTCCAGAGAACGAGTCAAGCTTTTGTCCGCCGCTGCTAACTCCGATCGATCCTTCACGTGTTTCTCTGTCTCCGATTTGAAGAAGAAGCTCATGGATGGCATCGCCAGAAATCGTGATCAAGAAGGTCAATGGAGGTATTCATTTGCGCCATTATTCGTATGATTTTCAACATTATTTGACCAAACTTGAAAAAGTGAAATCCATTTGTAGCGACTTCTGATACGATCCTACGATTCAGGTACTTGGTTCTAGGCGAAGCATGTTGCCACCTAGGGTTAATGGAGGACGCTATGGCCCTTCTCCAGACCGGAAAACGTCTTGCCTCCGCCGCATTCCGCCGGGAAAGCGTCTGCTGGTCAGACGACAGTTTCATCTCCTCCGGCGAGACATTCGCCATCAGCCACCAGCCACAGACGACAGAATCGGATAGCATCTGCCACCTACTAAGCCACATCAAACTCCTCCTCCGCCGCAAGACCGCAGCGATGGCAGCGGCGGAAGCCGGTCTCTACAGTGAAGCCATTAGACATTTCTCCAAAATCGTCGATAGTCGACGTGGTTCCCCTCAAGGGTTCCTGGCCGAGTGCTACATGCACCGTGCCGCCGCTTACAGGTCCTCCGGTCGGATAGCTGAGGCCATTGCCGATTGTAATCGGACATTGGCGTTAGATCCGTCTTGTATCGAAGCCCTAACCACCAGGGCTTCCCTTTTTGAAACAATCCATTGTCTCCCTGATTCGCTTCACGATCTTGAACACTTGAAACTCGTGTACAATTCAATTCTTCGCGACGGGAAGCTACCTGGGCCGGCATGGAAACGTCAGAATGTTGGATACGGTGAAATTCCGGGAAAGCTGAGGTGTATGGGGAGGAAAATTGAAGAATTGAAAGGAAGGGTGTGTTCAGGGGAAATAGGGAATGTTGATTACTACGGTTTGATGGGGTTGAGAAGGGGTTGTTCAAGATCAGAATTGGAGAGAGCCCATTTGCTGCTTAGCTTAAGACATAAGCCTGATAAATCGACTAGCTTTATGGATAGATGCGAGTTTGCGGATGAAGGTGAGATGGATTCGATAAGGGATCGAGCAAAGATGTCTGGTTTATTGTTGTATAGATTGATTGAAAGAGGGTATACTAGTTTGATGAGAATAGTTATGGATGAAGAAGCCTCAGAGAAGCAAAGGAAGAGGGATTCATTACAAGAAGCAATGCAAGAGCAACAGCAAGAGCAAGAATCATCATCATGTAAATTAGAATGTGTTAAAAAGAGAAACATGGAAAAGAAGAATGTGTATCAAGGGGTGTTCTGTAGAGATCTGGCGGTGGTGGGAAGTCTGTTGTCTCAGGCTGGGGGTGGAGGTGGAGGTGGGTGTAACCGTCCGATTGGGGCCATTCCCATCAAGTATGAAGCATTGAGCTGTTAGCAGGTAGATGTTGAATAAATAATTGTTGAATTATTTGTAGAAATGGGAAATTTTGTCAGCAGCAGCAGCTACTACTGCTTATGTTGTCGTATTTGGATTGATGGTTTTATATATAAAATATAAATATCCAGAGCTAAGAGCTAAGAGTTAAGAGTTAAGAGTTAAGAGTTAAGAGTGAGTGATTATTGATTGATATGATGCCAAATGCCAAATGTACGCTTATATGTTTGGATGGATAGCAAATGGAAAAAAGGGTAAATATATAGATAGAAAGGACAAGTGAGAAGTTGGGTGTTAAATTAAATGCGACGAGTCAAGTGGATGGAATGGAACCCATCCAACCTTATCCATATGCTCTTTTTTTTGCTTTTTAATTAATTATATTAATGCTTCCAAGTTCCAAGTGATTAGATCTTGTTTTGTTTGATGTTAATTGTATTTGTTCACAAAATGCAAGTTTGTAGATTGTTTGGTTAAATCGATGAGAGTACAAATATTCGTTTTGGGGTGGTGTCGTTTAGTTGTGTTGGTGTAAACAAGAAATTAGGAAAAGTGTGAATATATACATATATGTATACATATATATATATATATATATATATATATATATATTATTGGGAACCAAACCACTCCCAAAGTGACGTCGCCATTTTCTACTAAAACCAACGCCTCTTTTCTCAATTTCCAACTCTGCATCTTTATTTATTCCATACTCAATCAAACACACTTGCTATAATTTTGTCTCCATCTAAATCATGAAAATCTTAATGGTTTTGGTAAAGAAGCATGAATCACTGTTGCTGGCCATAAACCCTAAGGATCGGATGGTTAGTACTAACTTTCTCAAACTAGGCTCTAGGTACATATTTCATAAACAACGAATGTAGTTGGATGGATGAGACACTTAAAGAGGAGGTTTCGTATAAACTTCTTCAAAGAGAGATCACTCTTACAAAGTACATTCTTGACGTCTATCATGATAGAGTTGCTCATTTGCATACACTTGCAATGGCAAGTAAGGTTATGCAAATGTTCCAGCATATACATGTCGTCGAAGAATAGTTCAAATCTAGATGATACGGGACTCCCATACTAAGGTGGCGTCTCGTTTTTAAGAGCTCTTGAAGTCTGAAGTCTTATTTCACTTTTGACTTATAAAAGGTGATGCTGAACTCTGAATCAATAAGATTGTTTATTTTTGTAAACTGATAAACGTCCGAATTTGTTTATTTTTATATAATTAGCATTCGTTTAAATGAAAATGTCATTAACAGTGTTTAACACATTTAAATCCTATTAAAATACATTAACTGAGAGATGTGAGGATTGATTTAGTAAGGATCGATTAATGTTAATCAATTGAGAAACACAGTTGTTGAGAGCTTGAAGAACAATAAGAGGTTGGTTTACCTCTTACCAGATAAGAGAAAAAAAAAGATACGAGTACCTTTGAAAAATTGAAATAAACAAACAGTCTGAATGGCTTCACCTTTTAACGAATCAAACATAAGAGACTGATAATAGTGGTTTTATAAAAAAACAAACAAGGCCTAATCTCTTATCAAGAAACTCGGCATAACCATATACATTGAAAAGGACGAAACAAACAAGAAAAAACTATTGGACAACTAATTCTCATTTGGTATTATAATCACATCTCAGTAATTATAGTACCGACTGGTAGTGTTATAAATATATTACATCAAGTGCTTAATGAGGGACACGTTTAATAACATGGGTTGCTTATTTGTTCAACATCCTTTTCGTTTTTGATGAGGGACGAAACTTGAAGACGCGAGCCTACACCTTTTGCTTAAAATGTTTTTTTGTTTATGACCAACATGAATAGGATTGTAAAAGTAGCGGCTACGCCATCCGCACGGACAACATTCTTATAATTCACAAATTCCTCGTAATCTTTGCTCAAATTTCTCATCGTCATGTTCAAATGATTTTAAGTTTGTTAAATGATATATGATTTAATGTTGTTAGGATCTCTCAAAATAAAAATACAATAACATATTCTTTTTCTAGCACTAAAATTAGTTTTTAATTCACATATATTAGGTAAAATTGTATGAAATAACAATTTACTTGAAAATACATTGTTGTAACAAGAAAAAATGAAAGTACAATGCTATAATAATTTTTTTTTGTAAATGTAAATTGTTATTTCATATATTTAGCCCTAGGGTTGTGTTCCGATGAGAAGAGAAGTTATGATGAAAAGAAATCTTCACCCTGGATCAATTGTAATTGAATGTCAACACTTATTAAGTGTACCAGATCAATTTCTTTCTGAAGTGCAATTCACGGGTAAGTATGAGATTAAAAGTGATCAGGGGTTAAGATCTCTTCTTACGCTTCTCAGTATAAATTCCCTTCTCACACGATCATTCGTCTTTATATACATTATTTATGAGAGAACATTTAATTGCGATAGATTAGGTTTTCTTACGTTAATAATTGTATTAACACGACACGGCACAAGGCAAACCCTTTTTCTAAAATGACCTAAATTTAGGCCCGTGGCCAACCCAACATATGCCAAAAACTAGCCATTTGTTAGGTCTTGGGAGAAGTAGGAAAGATGGAATTAACACATAACATCTCAACTAGAGTTTAGGGTCCCGTTCGGCCCTGGATCAGGCCTAACTTATTTTTTTATTCAATAAGTCTAATATAATAAATTCGGGTCTTTTTTTTTCTAAAATATATAATATTTATGTACGACAAATACTAACGTACATACCTCACATTTGGTGAACTTTGAACTCTAGAGATGGTTTCTAGTTCTACTAGTAATCCGAGTTTCATTGGATTTTATTCAAAGCGGAGGTCCCGTGGATGAACAACTCTAACTCCAATTAACCAACTTGGTGCATGTCTCCATTATCAACAATGTGGCAGGGACCAACATTACCACAAGCAAATGCATCTGTTTCAAACCATCATCCAATACCCTTAACACCTTCTTCACTTCACTTTCCTTCACCCACCTCATCATCACATCCCCAAGTTTTGCCATCACCCCCTCGAGCCGCCTCCTCCTCCGCCTCCGCCGCTGCCTCATTCTTCTAATCAATTGTTGACGGATGACGCTCCGAATCGACTTCAGGTAGGTTTCCACGTCGTGATCACGCAGAATTGAACCATACGCCGCTGAAGGCTCGCTAAGAATCATGTCTAATGGGTGTGGTGTGTTTAAGAAAACCAACTGTGCAGCTCTGGTTTGCTTCTCCGATGCCTCACACTTCAAAACATACAAACCACTGCCTGAAGGAAGAAGCTCATGGCTTGGAGAAACTTTTGCATCCGGCTGCAGAATCAATAACTCCCCCATTGGAGCATACAACACATTCTGCATGCATAAATATAAATTTCTCACATTTCTTTTATGGAATAAAATAACATCAAAATTCTATATAATATGTATTAAGAGGGAAGGATCATATATACCTGGTTGTTGAGGCATGGGTGATTTCGAAAGTTCCCATTTACGGCCTTGAGAAGGTCAGCTACTCGAGTGGGAAAGTTGCAAGAGAAGGCTCTGGGTACGATGTCACGATGGGTTGTGATTCCCTGGAGATGATTTGTTGGTAATCCAAGCTTATGAAGCAGGTGATCTCCACCACACATAACCCATGGTGCACCAAATGTAATAACAGGTAGTAAACATGAAGGATCAGGAACCTGTCGTCTTATCAATAACATGAGGTTTATAAGCAAAGATAAGCTTCCTCCAAGAGAATGACCAGTTAAACGGACCGTTGCAGTACCATTCTCATGGCGTTGAAGATGTTCATGGACTCGAGGCAACATCTGTTCATAAACCACCTTTGCCACCTCGTATATACCTCTATGTACAATTACATCCACCTGTGCCTGATCACCAGTAATTAATTTAATTACACCATCACTTAAATTCCATAACAACTAATTAAATGTACATCTAGGAAGCTAAATAATAAAGTTTCACCTCAAACTGAATAGGCTCAAAAAGTAGATTGGCTTGCCATGATGCAAGCGATTCCGAGCCCTGCAATTAAGAACCACCATCATCAGAGTCTAGGCCATATATAACTATAACGCAAAATTAAGCGATATATAATTGGAATGGCTTATATATATATATAGTAGGCCCATGAACCTGAATGACAAAGTATCTTGTACTGTTTTCATTGTCATCACAAATGAACCATTCACAAGGTGATGAACATGTTGAGTTCAAATCATTATCTGCAACAGACGACTGTTTCACTTCATCCTTGGCAGCAACCACAACAGGATCAGCATTTGCATGCAACATACTAACATCCTCAGCAACTTCACTTTCTCCTACTTGTGATAAATTATCACTCGTATTGGTCTTTGAGGACTTAAGAAGGCTCTTTGTATGAGAATGCAGATAAGAGGCAGCAATTTGATAAGCTGTAGAATAAGGAGTTATTCCATCAGTATTCTTCTCTTGGTTTTCAGCCTCCATTTCTTTCTGGGACTTGAAGGTCTGTGCTTCTTTCCTTTTGGTGCTGCCTTGATGTCCTTGTTGTTCTTTCTTGGGTTTGGCAGCCAGCTCGGTCTTCTTTTCTAGCGAAGATGTAATGAAACGGAGTCTATGACGTTTCAAGAGATTCCCAAGCTGTCCAAATAACAAGATGAAATGTTGCAGCTAATTACTTTTGTTGATATCAGTGAAGACATATTTCAAATTAACAAGATTTCTGCGATAACAAAAGTTTCAGCTACATATTTAGGCCTCCAAATCATCATCAGAATTTAAACGGTTTCTCTAACATCATGCACCATATATATACGATAAATTTAAAAAAAGAAGTTTCCCAAGCGAGGATCTGCATTAATTAGTAAATTGATACCGAAACAAGAGACATGCACATTCAAGAAAACTAATGTTTAGAAGAGATGGGTGTGGGTGGGGTACCTTTATTTTTGGTATGGTGTAAGATAAGCTACCCAAATAAGCCATCTTAGCATACAACCTTGCTTCAGGCAAAGGAACTGTAGAAAGCAATTTTGAGAACGAATTCTTATCGAATTCGAGTATATGATCCTGGTCGTCTACCCTGCATGCATCAGCATCACATGAGTCTTGATCAGTAATTATGTCATGATCCTTTTCATTCTCCACACGGACCTTCTCATCCCCTTGTTCAAGTGTGTGATTCTTGGTTTCTGGTTTCCATAAAGACCTCATTTGCAGAACCCTCATCACCCAATTCTGATTTTGGGCCTTCCTCCCGGGAACTGTGTCTTCCACATGATGACAGTTAGAGTTAGCAGCGAACAAAGATGTAAGAGGTGCTCTTGAGAAATGACAAGCTGTGGTGGTCCGGTGAGATGGGATTTGATTGGGAAGCAGCGTGAGCGTGAGGTGGCCGGCTTTTAAGCGGAAGAGACCATCCATGCTTGATTTTGTATGGAAATGGAAAAGTATCGGAGAAGCATGCAGGTGTGATGTGCGTTTATATATCAGCAAAGCCTTGTTTTGATCAAGTCTTGAGTATGTTAGTTTCATGAAAGCAATCAAGTAACAACCTTTTTCTCTCATTCCATACCAAAAATAGTAGTTAGTTCAAGTTTTCATTCTTCTCTTCCATTTTTATCATTTTTAATCAATATTTAGTTAATTAAATTAATATTCTTTGGTCATGTCATGAATATGATTAAAGGATAATGAAGCTTTCAAATTCTCTCCAAAATACTGTTTCACTTCTCATCCCTCCAACAGACGACTGTTTCACTTCTCATCCCTCCAACAGACGACTGTTTCACTTCATCCGTAAATGGAGGAGCTTATGAAACAAATCTGTAAGTGAATAAGAATCATCTTCATAACTTTTTAGAATCAACGATTCAAGTAGAAACAAGAAAGATTCGTTTATTCATACGTCCAAATGCATATTCTAAAAGATATATAGAAGAAGGAAAAAGTCTAAATAAATCCCAATGGACTTTAGTGTTTGGAATGATTAAATTATTGGATAATTTTTTGGAACAAATAACTCATTGGACATTCCAAAACATGTTAAATAACTCCTTGGACAATTTTTTTGGAACAAATAAGTCATTGGACAATATAAAACATGTTAAATAACTCATTGAATAATTTTTGGAACAAATAAGTCTTTGGACAATCCAAAACATGTTAATTAACTCCTTAGACTTTTCTAAAACCTGTTGGATACATTCTTATGACTTGTACAACTAATTAAAGTGATAAAATAGTGACAAAAGTCCGAAAAAATCCCCAATGAACATTCATATTTTGAACGATTAAGTCCTTAAATATTTTTTGAACAAAAAAATATTTGCATCTATAAAATTAAACAAATGTAACAAAAAATTACTTACATTTACAAAAAAAATAATTACATTAATTTTTTTTATAAAATTTATTTTAATTAAAATTAAAATATATTCTGTTAGTGATTT
>NC_037536.1:12596654-12598373 GCF_001531365.2 Cynara cardunculus var. scolymus | reverse complement strand
CATAAGATTAAACAATGAAATCGACAGATGAAGGTGGTTTGCACGGTTTACACAAATGAGGACGCTTTTCATATGATCACTCCTCTATATATATATATATATATATATATATATATATACTTGGGATCATGTGAGACCAACCTGTTTTCGTGAGACCCGTGAGACCACCTTTTTACACTTAAAACTTCACAGCAAAATGCTGTGAAGGTGACTTTTTTTTAACCTTCACAGTGTTTTTGCTGTGAAGTTTACGTGTAAAAATGTGGTCTCACGGGTCTCATGAAAACAGGATGGTCTCACGTGAACCCAACCCTATATATATATATATATATATATATATATATGAAATTCAAAATCCAAATTAATAATATGGAGCATCACCAATCACCTTAATTAAGTCCTCACCTGTGATTTCTTTCTTCTTTGGAGGTTTTTAAAAATTGTGCGATCTAATCCGTTGACGTGAGTTGGATGTGAAGGAAGCTCTTGAGAAAAAACACTACAACAAAATTGGGTTTATAAGACACCCATAATCTCTAAGTGTCTCAATAGACTTATAGGACCAACATATAAAGGTCCTATCTAAAAGCGTTGCAATAAGTTTATATGACGTTTTTGAATGTCTTAACAAGTTTTTAAGAACATTTTTAATACAAAGTGTCGTATTAACAACTTTATAGGACACTTTTGAGAAATTGTCCTATAAACTCAATTTTTTATAGAACACTTGTTTTTATAGGACATTTTTTCAAATAGTGTCCTATAAAGTTGATACTGGGACGCTTTATATTAAAAGTGTCCTAAAAACTTATTACGACAACAAAAAATGCTATATAAACTTAATACAACACTATTAGATAGAACATTTTATTTTTTTGGTCATATAAATTAAGTTCTATAAAGAGGTCTATTAAGACGATTAGAATTTGGAAGTGTCCTATAAACACGATTTTGTTGTAATGAAGTAAACAAGATGGAAAAAAGAATATATATATATATATATATAGAGAGAGAGAGAGAGAGAGAGAGAGCGCTTGGTTTGAATACTAACCAATTTTTTTGTGTTAACTATGTTAACCAAACTCAACCAATCATATTCCACCTTTTTCTTTGGTTCAAATGTAACTCATATATTAAATATAAGAGTATTTAAGTAATTTGTCATTTTATGTAACTCTCAAATAATTAATTGGGAGTTACAAATTTGAAAATATCACAATTGATCATGATGCAATATTGACATTGGGGTTTCACACGTGTTCATGTTCTATAATTCACATTTATTTTAATCGACAGTTCTCACATTTGACATATGAACACATCATAAATCACACAGCCTTAGATGTCATGATTCATAAGTGTTCATGTATATTCAAGTCACTAGATGTTCATATGAATATACACACACACAGAACATGTGATGTAACACCCTAAAAATTTATTATTCGTAAAATAAATAAATGTTAAGGGTTAAAATTTAAAGAGTAAACGACATACGGGATTAAAGTGTCGATACTCAAAAAATATGATTTTATTGCAATAAATAAAAAAAAATAAAAAAACATTTTGTATTTAATTGATTTGGGATAAAAATGCAGAAAGAAAAACAAAAGAGACTATTTCTGCCAAAAGTAGAAAATTAATTTGGAAGTGATGAGATTTGGGAAATCATTCCCCAAATTCACGTTTTTCCTATTCTAGAGACCGTTTGACCATCTA
>NC_037536.1:12586016-12591571 GCF_001531365.2 Cynara cardunculus var. scolymus | reverse complement strand
TTTCCATAGTTTGTACCATATGGTTGGTTTCTATTTGAACCAACCTCTCTCTCTCTCTCTCTCTCTCTCTCTCTCTATATATATATATATATATATATAGGGTTAGGTTCACGTGAGACCAGCCTGTTTTTGTGAGACTCGTGAGACCACATTTTTATACGTAACATTCACAGCAAAAACATTGTGAAGGTTTAAAAAAAGTCGAACCTTCACAGCAAAAACACTGTGAAGGTTTTAAAAAGTCACATTCACAGCAAAAACACTGTGCAAGGTTTAAAAAAAGTCGAACCTTCACAGCAAAAACACTGTGAAGGTTTTAAAAAGTTACCTTCACAGCATTTTGCTGTGAAATTTCAAGTGTAAAATGTTGGTCTCACGGGTCTCACGAAAACAAGCTGGTCTCACATGATCCCAAGTGTCTATATATATATGTATATATATATATATATATATGTGAATTTATATATATATTTGATATGAAAATGTTGATATTTGTAGTAAAGATTGTTGTGAACAAAAACAAAGAATTAGTGGTAAATTAATTAAGTAGAGAGGATGGAATTGATGGAGGTGGATCCCGCATTCACATGATATATGTTCATGTCGACACTATGTATGTTTCTTTGTTCTTTGTGTACCTTAATAATACATACTACTACTAGTAGTAGTAGTAGTTTCCAGAAATGTCGTGCTCATGCCTTTAATTGCATGCCCCCATCTACTCTATGCTTCTTTAATTACCAAAAAAATTCAACTTTCACAACCTTTAATTAATTTAATTAATTACTTCAATTCATCATCACCAAATGCAAGTGATGAACTAGGTAGCTACGTATCTTTCTAAAACAGATGAATTCAGCATGCCTCGTATATGTATGAGATGAATTATAGGTGGGTTTAAGATTAAATGTGATAAAAATCGCGATCGTGATGATCAATTATAGCAGGTGGGAATGGAAATGGGAGATGTACTGAACGGGGGTTTGGAGAAAGGTGGATGAACGTGGGAGATGGGTGCCCCGTCATCAGGACTAGACGGTGAAGAAGCCACGACAAAGGACTTGGTCTCAACAAGTACAACATGACTCGTGGCAAACATTTCCACCATATACACACACATCACTCCATCCTTTAAAGACAAAACACACTAGAAATCTTTCTGAAAATACCACCATTTGCACTTTTTCTATAAATATCACCAAACCCCTCTCATACTTTCATGGTTTTAATCACTAGCTATTCAGCTCCTTTTTTAAATATCAAGATCCATGGGTAGAGCTCCATGTTGTGAGAAAGTAGGGTTGAAGAGGGGAAGGTGGACGGCTGAAGAAGACAAGATCATGATCGACTACATTCAAACTCACGGCGAAGGCTCTTGGAGGTCTTTACCCAAAAATGCTGGTATATATATCCATTCAATTGATCTTTTTATACCAGTTAACATTTATATACTAATGCATGGGTGGTGTATATATACATATATATATATATATATATATATATATATACAGGATTGCTGAGGTGCGGCAAGAGTTGCAGGCTGAGATGGATAAACTACTTGAGATCTGATCTAAGGAGAGGCAACATATCCAAGGAGGAGGAAGATGTGATAACCAAGCTACATGCATCCTTGGGTAACAGGTCACTACTCATTCATCTCTATCTATACCTACCTCACATCAACCACACATTATATATATATATATATATATATATATATATATATATAATATGCTTAGCTTAGCTGTTTGGTAATTAATTGCGTACGTGATATATGTAAAACATGGAACAACATACCATAAAAGTGTCCAGTTGAATTTCTCACAAATTAATTTATAAGTGAAAAAATTAAAATTGAACTTTTTTAACAGGTGGTCCTTGATAGCTGCCCACTTGCCTGGGCGAACAGACAACGAAATCAAAAACTATTGGAACTCCCACCTCAGCCGAAAAATCATTCCCTCGAGAAGGCTGCCGGTGCCGTCAATGCCCGACCTATCACCACACAAACGCAAAGGCAGAACCAGCCGATCCACCATGAAGATCAACAAAACGTATACATCTTTTTCCAATGCTAACAACAAGAAGCTGATGACGGACCCCACCGTGGTATGCGCCAATAAGACCACTTCATGGGACGCACCACCTACATTGATTTCACCTGTCAATGTTCCTATAACGCCTTTGACACCATGTACAGAAAAAGAAAGCATTCATGTTTACTTGGACCCAACTTGTTCGAGCAGTTATCAGCACTCGGATGATGGAGATATGATGGTTGATGACGATGGGATGAATTACTTTATTGAGAATGGGGCCCTACTTTTGGAGGATGTTGTTGAGGAGGAGAAAATTACACAAGATGCAACTAGTAATGGAGGAAAAGAAGGGAAGGAAATTGAAAGCGAAAAAGGGGAGTTAGTTGGTGGTAATAGAAGCAGCTCATCAACCGATTTATTGAATGTGGGTGATGGGAAGCAAGTGGTTGATGGGGAGTGGGAGTGGAATTGGAATTGGAATTTTGATGATGAAGAAGTAGGGTTAGGGTTAGGGGTTGGTGAGGAAGAAGAAGATATCATTCTATCATGGCCATGGCAGGAGAGCGAGCTAGCAAGCACAACAACAGATAATATTGCTGCATGGCTTCTTTCTTAATTATTTTGCTATTTAGATAATGTCGGTGCACAAATATATGAAAGACTTGAGAGTACTAGCTACTACTTGCATTTGCATGCATGCTTGATCCTATCATATGCATGTGTGTGTATATATATATATGTATGTATATATTATCAAATTAATTAAATGTTTACAAGTAGAATAATTTTTTTTTTTTAAAGTTTGTATGTGTTATTTTGGGTGTTTATATATATATCCAAAAGCAAGGAAACACCACTCTTGGTCCATGTGAATAGAAATTGTCCGTCACTTTCAATAACTATAAAAATAAAATCATTAAATTACGTGTTTAACGTTGAAACCATTCATTTATTCAAACGAACTTGTTAAGTACAGCCTCATTTTATCTTGTTTTTATTTATCAAAAACAAGAATAAAGTTAATGCAAGGATATATATATATATATATATATATATATATATATATATATATACTACCCGCGCAATGCGACGGGAGCTGTAAATGTAAACGATTTTGAAGCTTTGGTGATTTTGTTTGAGGAGATTTTAAGAATGATATATTTACACTTACGAGTTCGTTTACATGTAAATCAAAAAAACAAGAACCATCAAACAGATCTTGTATGATTGTTCTCCTTGGCAGCCTGATAGTCTACATGTAAATCGTAGAAAGTCTTACCCTACAGCCTCATTTTATCTTTTTTTTTATCAAAAACAAGAATAAAGTTAATGCAAGGATATATATATATATATATATATATATATATATATATAAAAGATCAAATGTTAACCAAAGTTTTTATTGCAAACCATGTCAACCAATCATAATTCATTCTTTTATTAGGTTTTTATCATGTTCACAATTTAATGTCAAGGGTAATTGAGTAATTTTATTTGATATATAACTCTCATACCATTAATGAGGAGTTACAAAATCATAAAATCTCTAAAAATATCCATTTATAATATTGATATTTTTATTTTTATTTTAATCTTTATCTTTCATGTTATGAACAACTTGTGAATTCAAACCAAATAGATCTCATTTGCTGTTCATATATGTTCATGTTCATAAATGTTCACATTACTCATCTCATGCTCATTAATGATTGATCTCGCACCAAATAAATCTATATACAATTTGTTCATATATGTTCATGTCAATTATTTTATTCTGTGAACAACTTGTGAACTCGAACCAAATAGATCTCACCTGTTGTTCATATTTGTTCACATTAATCATCTCATGATCATTAATGATTGTTTTAACTCGCACCAAATAAATCTATTTTCTGGTTTTTACAGTTGATTCCTCTAGTTATGTAATATTAATGTTCATTGATTTTACTAACTATGATGGAATCAGCATGTGTTTACATACTTACACCCTCCAAACATGAAACGGAGTACAATTTCGAAGAGTGTTCAAATGGAAGCAAATCTTTTATCCACAATGTTGATGACGAGCTTAAACCAAAGATCAACGCATAATTCGTACTATAAATGAAGCGGAAAAGATGTACAGGACGTATGCGGACAATGTCGGGTTTTTTTTAAAAAAAAACAAGAACGGAGACATACAAACAAGATGGTTTGTATATAGTAGGGAGGGAATACCAAATAAAAAGTAATTTGATTCTATGGCTCTTTAGTCTGACGAGAGGAGATACCGTAATACGAACCTTAAACGGTGTGGATGCTAGGGATGGTGATTTGGCCCGACCCGGTGGGGAACCCGGTTCACCCGACCCGGACGGGGACGATGATTCCCTACTAAAACGGGTACCGGGGCCGGGGATCCCCGGTAGAGGCAAACCGGGGTTGGGGCCGGGGCCGGGTATTGTATCCCCCGACCCGCCCCGTACCCGGTATATATTAAACATTTTTATTATTTGGGCTTATAAGTGATATATATAATTGGGCTTAGATTTATTATGGACTTGGGCTTATAAGTGATATATATAATTGGGCTTAGATTTATTATGGATTTGGGCTTATAAGTGATATATATAATTGGGCTAAAACGGGTGTTGACCGGGGGTTGACCGGAGGTTGACCGAAAGTTGACCGGGGACGGGGCCGAGGACTATTTATATAAACCGGGGCCGGGGCCGGGGCCGGGGCCGGGGATTGCAAACCCCGCCCCATCCCCGCCCCGTTGCCATCCCTAGTGGATGCAAAGTATGTATAAAACTCCAATTAACAAAGGATCGCTCCTGAATGTATTCATAATGAATGACCTATTGTTCACAAGCTGTTCATATTGTGTTCATACATGTTTTTTTATTTATTTCTTTTCGTATAGCAGTTATTCTTATTATGTTCCTATTGTATTCATAAATGCTATGCAGTCCAAGTTTATATATATGTCAAATTTTTTTCATATTTGACACAATGGTTCATATATATAAATATAGTTGAATTCACATAATTCTTATATTAACAAAAATAATTTAACAAAAATAAATTAACAAAAATGATTTTTTGATTTTAAGATGCATTGTGATACCACTGTGGTCGGAGGCCGGGGGACGGAGGCCTGGAGACGGAGAGAGAAGAGATGAGAGAGGAGATAGGAGAGAGGAGAGAAAATACCTAAAATGTTTTTGCATTAAATTTTTAATTAAAAATTACCAAAATTATAAATTTCGTAATTTATAAATTGATTTGTGGTTGAGATTGAACCTCACGGTTACCACAAACTAATTAGTTTTCATTTGATTAGGCTCATATATCTATACTATATTATAAAGCATTTGGCTAAAACTCTTAAAAACTCTTAAACTCTTAAAACTCTTAAACCCGTTCATCCCTAAACAATTTCATCCCTATCCGATTTCATCCCATAACTGAATTCGTGTAACTAACTGCAGATAAACACAATCAAATACAAGATAAACATCTCATTTTAAATAT
>NC_037536.1:12582330-12584596 GCF_001531365.2 Cynara cardunculus var. scolymus | reverse complement strand
TAATTATCGAGTTCCAACAAAATAAATAATTATTATCTTTATAAAAAAATTATATTATTAATCCAAATATAAATTACTTCGTTATTGTACATAAATTAAATTATAAAAAAATTGAATTAAAAAATAATACAAAAAATAAGGAATTTCAAATAGTTAATTTGATACTAATATTGATATATTTTTGTCAAAWTTTTATGATATTTTCAAACATATATTTTATTCAAAAATAAAAACATCATCGCTTTCTCAAAATCACATAAAGTCATATTATAATATCGACTGAGATAAAGAATAAAATGAAATATTAAATCACGATGTATCTCGCTGCATTGCGCGAGTACGCTTCTAGTATATATATATATATATATATATATATATACATATACATACTAGGTTCGAGCCCGTGATTTACACGAGGTATTTTAAATGAGAAAAATGAGTTGAGACTCTTCCTTAGGTTTAAAAGAAAACTCTGAACATTAACTCTGAAACACGAAAATTCAAAGTTCTATTGTTAGGCCAGAAAATAACTCTCAATAAAATGAATTCAGAGTTGTCTTCTAAGTCTAGAAAATATCTATGAGCATAACTCTGAGTCACAAGAATTCTGACTTCTTATAACTCAGAAACGTAACTCTGAACTTCAACTCTAAAGAGGAGTTCAGAGTTGTATTCTAAGTCTGGGAATAAACTATGGAACTAAGTCTGGAACAGAACAATTCAGAGTTATATTGTAAGTATGAGAAATAACCAATATATGATAACTTCATGTTGGTGATTTGTATCACTAATGTCATTTAAGTTTAATGAGATTAATATTTTGACCAATGTAATCATGATAAATATCGAACAAGTGAGGAAGATGCATAGTGCACACTTGTTTTGAGTTTATTTTGATTTAGAGGCGAAACCCCTAAACGACGGGGGTCCGGGGGTAGCTCCCCCGGTGGCGGGGTCCAAGGGGCAGAGCCCCTGGCTGTAATTTTTTTCCGGGTAATATTGTTTTGTAAAAAATGCTTAAAAAATCTGAATTTGAAATTTTAAACCCGGTTTTTTAATTGTTGTATGTCAGTTTTTGACCGTTTGAGGGAAAAGCTACGATTTGGTCATTGGATTTTCGGAACACTTCACAGCTCAGACTTCATTTGAATTCCTAAATTCATACTTACATGTCTGAATTAGAAGTCTAGATGCCACTTCAGACTTCATTTGAATTCCTACATTCATACTTAGAAGTCTGGAGGCCACTTCAGAGTTAAATTCAGACTTACAACTCTGATTTTCTCAGACTTTGATACTTGTGTGTCTTACAAGTCTGGAAGACAACTCTGAATTTTAACTAGGGGTGAGCAGCGAAACCGGGTACCCACTTGCGGAATCGAAATTGCCTTGGAACTGCCGGTTCTGGAACCGGAACCGATATGAGTGGTTCCGGTTCCTAAAATACGGAACCGATTGAGAATGGTTCCGGTTCTCAATTTTTCGGAACCATTACCCGCCGGGTACCCGCTGGGACCGGTTCCGGGACCGGGTATCCGGAATCGGCGGGTACCCGGTACTTTTCAATTAAAAAAAACTAATTAATTTTTTTTAATACTAGATTAAGTTAAGTCAAGAACTTAGAACTCTAATATTCAAAATTTAAGATTAAATGATCCGTATTTTTTCAAATTGTGTGTTTAATTGAATTCATAATATGTAATCGTTAAACTTTGAATCTTTACAATTATAGTATGTAATTGTTAAACTTTGAACATTTACAATTATAATATGTAATCGTTAAATTTTCAACATTTACTATTAGTCTATTATGGTTTGTAATCGTTAAACAATATTTGTAACCATTATTTCGTATAATTTGTATTATTGTTTATTTATTAGTGTTTTGACAATGTTTTATTTTTTATTTCTAAATAACAAAATTTTAATATTTTAGGAAGCAGGTACCAAGAATCGGAACCGGTTCCCGGCAGTTCGGGTTCCGGTTCCAAAAATTCAAGAACCGTTCTAACCGGTTCAAGTTTCAATATCTCAAGAATCGCCGGTTTCAGTTCCGGTTTCGGTTCCTGTCAAATAGGGTGGGTACCCGCCTATGCTCACCCCTAATTTTAACTGGGGAAAAGGAGTTTAGACTTGTCATCAGACTTTTATACTGGTATGTCTTATAAGTTTGGAAGACAACTCTGAATTTTAACTGAGGAAAATGAGTTCAGACTTGTCATCAGACTTTAATACTGGTATGTCTTACAAGTCTGGAAGACAACTC
>NC_037536.1:12537964-12582230 GCF_001531365.2 Cynara cardunculus var. scolymus | reverse complement strand
CTGAATTTTAACTAAGGAAAAGGAGTTCAGACTTGTCATCAGACTTTAATACTAGTATGTCTTACAAGTCTGGAAGACAACTCTGAATTTTAACTGAAAAAAATGAGTTCAGACTTCTCCCCAGACTTTTATACTGGTATGTCTTACAAGTCTGGCAGACAACTCTGAATTTTAACTGAGGAAAAGGAGTTCAGACTTGTTTTCAGACTTTTATACTGGTATGTCTTATAAGTCTGACAGACAACTCTGAATTTTAACTAAGGAAAAGGAGTTCGGACTTATAAGTCTGAGGAATGGAAATCCATAGATTTCTAATTAGTCTGGAAAATCAGTTTGAACCGTAAGTGAAAATTGTGTCTAGATATATGTTTAGGCGAGAAAAATCAATAACCGTCGCACAGAAACATGACACATGTCCCTAAAGTTACTTATTTATTAAGTGTACAGATATATCATGAAAAACCACAAAACATATATAATGGACATGTAAAAACAGCAAGTGCAGGGAGTTGTAAACAAAAATGATGAAAATGGTAGGGATGGGATAATAATTCAAAGAAGAGGAAATCGAGTTTATTTCGCAAGCTAGAATATCGAGCAGTCAGGTTGAGTTGAGTTGAGTATATATCACGGGTTAACCATTTTCATCATTTTTGTGGTTTGTCATTACAAGTCCCTACACTTCCTCTCTTTTACATTTTCTTCTTAAACCAAAAAAAAAAAAAGTGCTGAAGTCTGAAGTTTTATTTCACTTTTGATTAATAAGAGGTGTTGTTGAAGTTTGAAATCTTAATCAATAAAATTGTTTTTATAAACTGATAAATGTGTGGATTTGTTTAAATTGTTTATTTTACCCATTAGAAAATTACAGTGTTGAATTTATAGATAAATTTATACAATTTCACATATTTATTCACCATCATTACAAAATTTACATCTAAATTATATAATTAGCATTTATTTTAAACGAAAATATGTCATTAACGATATTTAACACATTTAAATCTTATTAAAATGCACCAATTGAAAGAGATGAGGATCGATTTGGCAAAGATCGATCGAGAGAAATTATTGATTAAGGGGCCGTTTACCAAACGTTTATCCGGGTAAGCACTTACCAAGTGACGTTACCTCACCGGATGAATATGGTAAGGACAAAAAATCTTACCCGGTAAGAGCGAGACAAGAACCAAGAGTCTTACCCGGTAAGCGCTTACCGGGTAAATTGTTGCATATGATGTCGTTTTTGTGGATTAAAATTTTACCCGCCAAGTAAATAATAGTGTTAAATTTTACCGCTAAGCACTTACTGGGTAAGTGTTTGGTAAACGGCCCCTACAGTTAATTTATTGAGAAACATCATTGCTGAGAGTTTGGAGAACAATAAGAGGCAAATAAGATGTTGGTTTACCTCTTACCAGATAAGAAGGAAATATTTGAAAAATTGACAAAAACAAACAGTTTAATAGCCCTACCATTTAATAAATCAGACATAAAAGATTGATAAGAACTTTTTTAAATAAAAAACAAAGAAAAAGAAGATTTTCATATTTTTGTTGAAATCAAAATGGTTGATCCCATGCCACAAAAAAGATGCCCTTGTATTCCCATTTAAGTAAACATATATAAAATAGGAACACCCTCGCACGATTAATTGCTTCTATTTTTCAAGTTTTAATATTTATTTAATTTTATAAAAAGTCAAACATATATATATAATGATCGATGATTAACATTTTTAATACAAAAAATTCGATAATTAATCGCTCTTGAACCACTCTTCTTTTTTTCTATTTCAGCTTTGACTGTTAATTTTAGAATATTTGTTTTCTGAACATAAAAACAAATCATTATTAGACCACCAACACCCTCTCTTCTGTTAATAATATTTGTAGGTAAATTGATTTAAAGTATAAACAGAAAGCGAAGTGGCAAAACCATATGAATTGGCATCTTGAAATGAAAGGAGACAGAGGATGAGGTTTGACGAGAAGGTGGGCTGTAAAAGTAGTTAGATAGCACCTCTGTAGTTTCTACATTTAAGAATTTTTAACAAGTTTAATAAAAAATCACATGATATCCACAATTAATCGGCGTTTTTTTTTTTTCTAAAAAAGAATCGCTAATTTTAGTCAATGTATCATATATGATATTGATCATGGTAGAAAAGAAATGTAAGTTATCTACGATATTAAATAAATTATAAATTACGTTTTGAAATACATGTAATCTTATACATTTTTAAATGTGTTTTGTTACATATCACATGTGATTCTGATTTTTTATTATTTTTCTTTTTTAATGTTTATTAGAATTTATTGTTTTTCAAATTTTAAATCACGTATGATTAAAAAAAATCATATATGATTAGGAAAACATTTTGAAAAAAATAATAAATTATGAATTACGTATGATTTTGACGAAAATTGTAATGTTTAAAATATATATATATATATATATATATATAGAGAGAGAGAGAGAGAGAGAGAGAGAAATGAGTTATTATGCAAACTTATATTTGTACAACCAATATAACTCAATTTCAACCGTCCGTTTAATTTGATGAATATGTGATTTCATAAAAATTTTGATTGTTTCATAATATAAAATATTGATCACAATTAATGAACCCCAATAATCTTTCATAAATATTCAAATCATAATTAATGAACTCTAATCATTTTCATAAGTATCTCAATTAATTGGGTTGCATTGGTTGTACAAATATGATGAGTTGCATTTGAAACGTCATATATATATATATATATATATAGAGAGAGAGAGAGAGAGAGAGAGAGAGAGAGAGGGGGGGGGAGTAAAATCTTTTGTTAACCAATTAAAAGGAGTTGATGCACATGATAAATTTATTTAATGAGGATAAAAATGTAATTTTTTTTTTGAACTTTCTTTTAATGCAAATTAATTTTCGGTTAAATTTTCTTAATTATTGTATATTTTGTCATTGTGAATATCTCATGCAAATTAATTGTCGGTTATATTTCTTAATTATTCCAAGTAAATTAATTGTCGGTTAAATTTCATAATTAAACATGAATAAACATTTGTTCATAAGTGAACTATCTCGTTTTAATATTTAAAAAAATATTATGTTCATATTTGAACCTGATAACCAAAAAACTAGGTATGTATGAATTACCAATTATTTAAAAAAATTGAATAATATTCAGAAGTAAACACATGAACATTGTTCATAAGCACAATCTGATGTTTGTTTATAGGTGAACCAGATATCATTCCACATTTATTTTATATATGAACGAAACTACATAGTATGTGTTTGCTAAAAATAAAACATAAATGTTACAAAATCTTTACGATTTTTTTTCATATACATCACTATTCACACATGAACAATTACCATAAATATCGAATATTTGTTCACACATGAACCATTACTGATTCAAAGTCTAATTATCGACTTCTCCTTACAATTATTACACTGTGATAAATTTGTGATGTCCAAATAGAATAACGACTTCTTGATTTTGCCCTAATCATGTGATACACACACTGTGATAATCGTGTGATATAGGAGTCATTGATATATGTTGTGTATGTGATAAAGATGTGATACGTAACACATACCTCTTAGAAATCGCCTTCCTCTTCTTCGTCTATGCCTCCAAAGTCGACTGATTTCTCTCTCTCTCTAAAACGATCGACCCTATTATGTAATGTAATATGATCATGTTATTTTATTTTATATTCCTATTTCCAGTTTTACCCCTCCACTTCTTTCTTATTTTTGAAAAAAAAAATAATAATCATTTAAAATTTTCTTAAATACTATTAAAATGTGATTTAACATACAATACTTGCTTTACAAATGTTCTTGTATTTTCGTAAATCACAGGGTTTCTCGTTTGAATCCTTCTTTTATTTATATATATATATATATATAAAAGAATTCCTAAGTCAAAGTCGTATACATGCAGAATACAATACAGCGACATCACATTCTATTTCACTTAAACAATTATATAAAAAACTGTATTATCAACCCCCATGATTGATTAATCATGCTAACTATTTTGACCAATAAAATGTTGCATATTGTTTCGTAAACATCCTCTTAATTAATCATAGCATATATATATTATAAGATACAACAATAGCATTAATTAATTAATTTTGAAAATATATGGTAGTTAAAAATTAATTAAACAAGGCAAGCAATTTGGGATGGGATTTGTTGCGTCACCAATTGACCTTGCCTCATCGCCAGAGTCTTGTAGATCTCAATTATCATCTTCTCGTCGTATTCCTTGCGGGCTGTCGTCCCAAACCCTTCTCCGTCATGACCGTTACTCATCGTCCTGCACCTTACCACCGGTGAATTTGCCATCTTTATCATAAGTCTGACATACGCATCGCGGACTCCTGCAAACAACCTTTTTGGGGAAACTCGTAGCTTTAGCCTTGGACTTATCCGGATCCTCCACTTGGTTCTCCTTTTGGGGGCGGTGGTAGTGCCGAGTCGCTGGTATCTTCTTCTACGCCAGTATCCTTTGACACCTTTGTAAACTCTAGTAGTCAAACCTTCCATTGATGTATGTATTGTAGCTGGATAAAAGAGGAGGGAGGGATTGTAGGAGGTGATATAGTAGTAGAGATGTGTATGAATTAATGATGAAGGAAATATTGGTGTTGGTACCCTACCTGTAATTCTCGCGGATTTCTTTAATGGCACCAGACATCTACACCGTTGGATCCCCACCACTTTGACCTTTTGTTACCAAGATCTCAGATCTCATCTCACCACCACCTAGGCCCTATCTACCTAATTAATTAATCATATATATATATATATATATAATTTAAATCTACTCATTTATGTCCCATCTTTAAGTAATTTACTACCTTTAATTCTTTGTTATAAAATAAATCTATCACCTCTTTACTCCACTTCACCAAACAATATTCAATATTTCTTTGTTTGCTAGTGTTAAGTCTTTAATCATATGGATCAACCATCTATGTCTATGTGTATATAGTAACGGATTGATTTGAGCTTGGCTGCAAAGGTCAAAAGTACCAGGAGGTCCTAAATTCAAATCCAAGGATAAATAAAAATCCCCTTGTGGCCACGGAGGTTCAAATATGGTGACTTCGGGCTATCTGCAAAGCAGATGGTCGTCCTAGGATTAGTCGGCTCGCATAGCGGGTTGGATATCCAGGTTAATAAAAAAAGCAATCAGCAATAATTTGTTAAAAAGAGGCTCGTTACATACATTTACACGTTTATAACCTGATGTAAATGCTTTTTGTTGGGCCTGGGTCTGTCTTAGTTTGTAGTTTGTATGTAGGCCCATGCCATCTTTTTCTACTTTCTTTGGTAATTAATAATTATGTGTTACGTTTTATGTTTATATGCAGCTACTTTTTATGAAAGAGATATGTTGGATGAAAAATGCAGTTGGCAGTTTGCTACCCTTTTCTTTGTTTTAAAAATGAATATTTAAGATTAAAATATTATTTTTTATGCGGTTTCTACCTTTTTTTTTTTTATATATATAGCTTTTTAAAAAGTTAGCTTATGACTTATCAAATATTTTCAATAACCACAAAAAATAAGCTAGATTACGGTTACAGTACACGACCTTAAGTTTTCTTCATCCTCAATATGTTTGATGTTAAAAACATGATCTTTTTATTTAATTAGTTTATTTATCAATTATTACCTATATAATACAAAATGTTTAATTGATCTGGGTTAACGTCAACGGTTGCAACAACCAACATGAACACCCTTACATGAACACCCTTACGTCTTAACTTTTCCTAAACAACGACACATCGATCATTCTTCATTTTTCTTTAAATATCAAGACTATGCTCAATGTTTAACGTGTTCTTTATGGAACAAAAATAACATCGAGGTATTCTCTATCGCGTGATGGATGGACTTCCGATCAATTGCATTTGGCTTTGATAGATTTTGATGTGGTTAATATGATATCCGTTGTTTTTGGGATTGCTTTTAAGATAATCTTCCTGAGATGATTTCTCTTGCACGTTTCCTCTCTCGGAGAAGTTAACAAGCAGATTGCTTTAGAAGTAATCATATCCAACCATAGAATCGAGATCACATCAAAATCCGTGAGAACCAAATGTAATCAATCTAAAAACCAACTAAAATCCGTCCGTTTATGAGATGCCAGCAAGTCGAAAATATTAGGATGGAGTACATGTAGAATTCTTGGTGGGTCCCATTAAACATACTTTGTAATACTCCTTCTTCTTCGACGTAAATATAATACGGTTTTATGTGGTTTTGAGAAAGCGATAATGTTTTTATTTTTGAATAAAATATAAATGGGAAAGTATCATAAAATTTTGAAAAAATATATATATATCGATATCAGTATCAAATTAATCTTTTTAAAAGTTCTTATTTTTTGGTGTAATTTTCTTAATTCAATTTTTTAATTATCATTTAATTTGGATTTACTAACAAAGAAATTTAATTTAGGTTTAATAATATATTTTTTATAAGATGCTAATTAAGTATTCTGTTAGAACTCAATGATTATCCTAATTATATTTTAGATTTTTTATATTTAAAATGAGATGTTTATCCCCGTTTTTGATTATTCTCAAAGGAGAAGATTATTCTCTTTACCAAACATAATTTGATTATGTTTATCCGTAGTTAGTTACATGAATTCAAATATGGAGCTTTAATAAGTACAAACACAACTTACTTGTAATCTTAAATTTTAAATATGCATCAATAAACAGTACTTCGTGTATAAAAAATGGTCCTTATGAGTTTTTGTCAAATGCTTTATAATATAGTATAGATATATATATATATACACACACACTATATGATAAAGTATTTGACAAAAACTCTTAAAACCCATTTTTTATGCATGAAATACTGTTTATTGATGTATATTACTTAAAATTCAAGATTACAAGTAAACTGTGTATAAGTACAACTTATTAAAGCTTCATGTTTGAATTCGTGTAACTAACTACGAATAATATAGAATAAACATTTTATTTTATAATATAAAAAATCTAAAATATAATTAGGATAATCATCAAGTTCTAACAAAATAATTATTTATTATTTTTATAAAAAATTATATTATTAAATCAAATATAAATTACTTCAAATTAAATTATAATAAAAAATTGAATTAAAAATTTACACAAAAAATAAGAAGTTTTAAATAGTTAATTTAATATTAATATCGATATATTTTTGTCATTTTTTTATGATATCTTAAAATTTATATTTTATTCAAAAATAAAAAACATTATCATTTTTTCAAAATCACATAAGACCAATTATAACATCCACTGTCACAAGGAATAAAACAAAATATTAAAATCAAAATGTATCTCGTTGCATTGCACGAGTACCCTTCTAGTATGTGTGTGTATATATATATATATATATATATATATATATATATATATAAGGGATATAAATGTAAATTAAATAATTATCTATACAAATGTATATTTATTTTGAGTCAAAATATAATAAAAATAAAAATACTTATTTTGAGATTGATAGAGTAAATTTAAGGATATTTTGAAAAGGATTTAACATATTTTTTGAAAAATAGTAACATTGAACATTACTTTAATACTTGAGCGATGACTGTTTATTAAGCATAAAAACTCAAATTTCCATCTCTCACATGAAATGAGTAACATACCAATTTGAGTTCGGTAAGATATTCAAAACAGATTTTCGGGTTAATATCAACATTCCATTGATATAGAAAAGGTGTTTTGGTCATAAAAAGAAAAAAAGGGACATGACGGGAATATATTATGCTACTTTTTTTTTGTAAAACTTTATTTTTAAAGTTATAATATATTATCCTTTCATTTTTAATATTAAATATAAGAAAGATAAAGAAATGTTTTATTTCTCTCTTCTTTTTATTAAGCTTTATAAAAAAAATAAAAACATTTTAAAACCTACAACATACAAAGTGGAATTTGTGTTATGTTTTATTGCATGTCGTTGTGACAACATACCCTAACATAGACCAAAATCAGATATCTCCATTTAGCAGATCATTAATCCACTCAACTTAATTTTCAACTGTAATGCTAAGGCAATAACCCAAATTCCATAGAAGATAGCAATATAAGTTTGTTTATTAGTCGTCCATGATACAACCATTTCGACAGTTGAGTATGAAGAGGATATTCCAAAAAAAAGTCTCAACACAAGCTAAAAAAGAAATATGAAGCGGAAGATCCTACGGATCCCAAAAATCATTAATCCAATTTGCATCAAATTAGCTTTCTAAAATACTAAAGAATTGACCGTAATATGGTTTAACCTGCTATAAGAAATCAAACACTCTTCTGGTTACTTTCCAATGTTGAATGCAAGGATTACTTGCATGTTTACTTAATTGCAAACAGTAAAAGCAATATACGATCAAATACAATGCATACATGACAATATTGTTCAAGTATTATAGCTATGTCATCGGTTTGTGGGTATTGACCTCTAAATCAATATGTGCATGATCAGATGTAGTGTGATTTTTTAATCTTAAGTGATTGAACTTAGATGACACTTTCTCGAAATTCTCATGTTGTTTCACATGTATTTATTTAAGTTTCTACTAAAAAAATGTAGTATTCATGTCCATTTGATTAATATAAAGTCCTTTTAACAAGAAAAAGGATACGATAATATTCTAGTAATAGTATTTCTCACAACATATGCAAAAGTACAAAAGAAATCCATTATCTCCTTTCGTGTAGGGTGTTTCAAAAAACTATTAGACAATGAAAATCAGTTGAATTAGACGAAATCGATCCTCTTTAGACAGCCTGACAATTTGGCAGTGTGTTTTGGTTTGAAATATAGCCAAATCCCACGGATTGGTTTTGTTTGCGGTGACCTTTTCATTTGTGGTTTAATCGACCAAACTACTTATTTGCATCTATATATAACTTAATTGTATGGATCTTACAATTTTTAAAGTTCTCAAATGATTAAGTCATTATATTATTACATATGTATAAATTATAAGCTAATCAGAAGCAGACCAAATAAAAAGATATGGCCAACCATAGGCCCTCTGGACGACCAGAGCCTCTGGTTCGCCTAACTAGAAATGAGTTATACTTAGAAAATGACTTTAAATATGATGAGAGGCTCTCTGATTTAAACGTGAATATCAACCAGAGCCTCTTTAGTTCATTTGCCAAAGACAACACACTTAGAAAGAATCCACCCAAAGCCAAGGCAAACCAGAGGCCCTCTGGACGACCAGAGCCATTTTAGTTGAACTATGTTTTGGCTTCTAAGTGTTGATATAAAACAAAGTTTGAAAATGGTTTAATCAAAAAGGATTTAATTATTAAAAGTTCTTGGACATAGAGTTCGAGCGTATAGCTCAACTTCCAAATACAGAGTTTTTGCATAGCACATGCAGAGCCTCTAGTTCAAAATAAGTTGAACATTTTGAAAAGATCAAAGACCCAAACACAACCAGAAGCCCTCTAGTTCAACATGAAGACCAACCAAAGCCCTTCTCGTCCTTAAATACTTCTTTTTATCACAACAATAGGATGTGACAGCCCAAGTCCACGTATCACACAGATACGATAACTTAAGATCATTACCTCATAAGAATGTGATAACAAAACCCATGATCAAAAGATCATCATTTCCAATAATAGAGTATCACCCTTATTGTCAATGTATGCAACTCTTGATTATGTCACCCTTGTTACAAATGTACGCAACTCCTGATTATATCACCTTTGTACGCAACTCCTTGGTATGTCACCCTTATTACAACACATCATAATATAATCATAACTAAAACCATCTTTTTTACAAAACTGGCAATCAAAACCGTTTCAAAACAGAAACTCATATGTAGAACCTTACAGTTTTATACCAAATTACCATCAAACTCAAACAGCTTTCAAGAAACTGTTTTATCAACTTCCCACATAAGAACCATACGGTTTAATATTTCAAACACTAAATAAAGAAATTTGATAACATAAACTCATATTTTTCACGTATTTGAAGATGAATTTACACAGCAGCAACTTTGAATAAAATCACATAATCAACTTCTTCTTTTCTCTCATAGGAAAACACCCAGAAAAGTTTTTCTTTCTTATCTTTCTCTCCAAAAACAACAATAAGATAAGATGAATCTTATCTAATACTTTTATACCACCATAATTAACTCAAAGGAGGTGAAGTTTATTATTTCATCATTTCACATTTCCCCATGAGGCAAAACAAATATCTCATGTTAACAATCATAAATTATAAGAGGCGGTAAGAATGTTTAATCACTTAAGCACATTCATAGTTAAAGTCTCTTAACTTATCATCAAGTTAAAAATAAAACCATCCCAAACTTTAATATTTAATACCTCGTTATCACACATATCATCGTCAAATTTTTATTTTCGAAAAAAAATACTAAAAGTTGCTACTAAAAGCCCGTTGCCTTTGCGAACGAAGTTCATAATCAACAAGGGTTAGTAGAACGAAGGGAGTGTAAAACTGGGTCATAGCCCCAGTTTTTTGTTCATAATTAGGGGGAGATAGAATGGAGTTCTTCCATAAAGTTTGAGACAAAGGAATAAAAAAAGACTTTTCTCTACGGCCTCCTCTTTTGGCAAATAGCGTCTTGAAGTGAAGCGAATGCATTATTGAAGGAAATAGATGGCGGGTCGGTCAAGCGCATTCGCTATTGGGGTTTCAATTAAAAAGGCTAAAAGAAAAGGCGCTCACTTAGACGGGTGGACTATATCGAAAGCCTTAGATGTAAAGTGTTACGAAAGGTGTCGACAGATGTACGGGTCCGAATCCCGACGCCTCCACTCCTTCACTACGCCTCTATGTACTACATAAGGGCGGACTAAGGACCCTTATCGTTTTTATCGATCGATATCGCTATTTAAAAAATCAATAATATGAGTTCTTTTTCTTTTTTTAATTAAAATAATTTGTAAAAGGTGCTTGAAATAGAAATATAGAAAAAGTTAATGAATCGTGAACCAGAGAGTGTGTGTGTGTGTGTATACAAATCTTGATTCCAACAACATAATAACACTATGTCACCGCTCAATCTCCAGAACCCAAAATTAAACAACCACAATCTCCCTTCCCGTCTTCTCCCTCTTCCGTCCGTCGTTCCTCCGCCGGAGATAGGGGGGCGGAGCCATTGTCGGCCAGGAGATATCATGCACAGTGTATAATAACACCGACACCTTTACTGGTCGGCGCATAGTGTCGTCACCCTCTCTTTCTCTTATGGATTATCGTCTCCCTTTCATTATCGCATCAGAAGAAGTTCGCTTCCTTCTCACGGCAGCATCTTCCTCTGATTAACAGAAAAAAAAAAAAGGTTCAACTTCATCATTTATTTATAAAATCACTTCCGATTCCCCGATTGATTGTCTGATTGATTTTGCTTTTCAATTCTGGCGGACATCGAAGGAACCCTAGCGTTCCTTTTTGCTGCAATTTCATATTTGTTGACGGACCGTATTGATTTGCGATCAAAAAGGAGGAAGAACAAGTGGAGGAGACTGGTTTACAATTATAAGATGCAATGGATAATCAGATTTTCAGGCTTTGTATCCGCCACAATGGTCATGATTGTGCTGGCTCCTTCTCTTCAATCTTTTCATCCTGCTGAAGCCATCAGATCGTCTCATACTCATATTGACGGCTACATCCGTCTTCCCGGTGGTCATATTCCCGGCACCGTCACTTACCGCTCCTCCTTCCGTAGAGCTTCTACATTCCGTAATGCCGCTGGATGTCAGACAAGGAAAGGTTCAGTCGATGTATGCGATCCGTCTCTGGTGCACGTTGCGATTACTCTCGATTTTGAGTATTTACGAGGTTCGATTGCTGCCGTTCATTCCATATTGCAACACTCATCGTGCCCTGAGAGTATTTTCTTCCACTTTTTGGTCTCGGATACGGGTCTCAAAACCCTAGTTGGGTCAACTTTCCCCCAATTGAAGTTCAAGGTCTATTATTTTGAACCGGAGATTGTTCGGAAATTAATCTCCACATCAGTGAGGCAGGCGTTGGAACAGCCGCTTAATTACGCGAGGAATTACTTGGCCGATATATTGGAGCCGTGTGTTCGGAGAGTCATCTATTTGGACTCCGATCTCGTGGTGGTTGATGACATTTCGAAGCTTTGGAGTACGAGCTTAGGAGAAAAAACCATCGGAGCCCCTGAATACTGTCACGCCAACTTCACAAAATATTTCACCACAGGTTTCTGGTCAAATAGGAAGTACTCTAGTATTTTCAGCGAAAGGAAGCCGTGTTACTTTAACACCGGAGTGATGGTAATCGATCTGGTTAAATGGAGGCAGTTTGGGTACACGAAACGGATCGAGAGGTGGATGGAGATCCAGAAGAGCGACCGGATATACGAGCTGGGGTCATTGCCGCCGTTTCTATTGGTTTTTGCAGGACACGTGGCGCCGATAGATCATGGGTGGAATCAACACGGGTTAGGTGGGGATAACGTGAAGGGGAGCTGCCGTGACCTGCACCCTGGTCCGGTGAGCCTACTGCATTGGAGTGGAAGCGGAAAGCCATGGCTAAGGCTGGATTCGAAACGGCCGTGCCCGTTAGATGCCCTATGGGCACCATACGATCTGTATGGACAGTCTATGTGATTACCAGAGCTTAGTTTCCACAGAGCTCAACGCCGGTAAATTTCTCCCGTGAATGTTTTTTTCTATTTGTTTCTTACATTGTCGTCATCATCATATTCTTCTTCTTCTTCTTTTTTTTGTCTTCTTTTTTGGGGGAGGGGGGTTTATAGTTTTTTGTTGAATTAAGGGACATGTTATCTTGGGCATCTGTATTCTATTCCATTATTTCTGCATTCTGATAATAAAAGATGAAAAGATATTCAATTAGTGCTTGTGGTTTTGGTGGATTTTCCATGAAGTAGCCAGCATTTTGATTCTTGAGTAGCTGCTAGTAGAATGTATTTGATTTGACAACATGTTTCCGTGAATGTGGAATTGGGTGCTATCGTTTAAGGAAAAGACTGTTGAGTAATTTTTAGCAATAACCCTGATGGCAGAGAAGAGGAAGTAAAGGTAGAAATGATGGATGTTTGGTTGCCACCATGCTTTTTAATCTCAATCCCAATGCTGCCGATCAATGCCAATGCCAATGCCCCAATCCCAATCCCAATCCCAATCCCAATCCCAATCCCAATCTAAATCCAGGTTGGAGTGTGAGTGTGAGTGTGATGTTAATGTAAGCAAACTTTGGCCATGTTGGTTTAGCCCAAACCCTGGAAGAAGTTTGTTGCCCGATTACTTGGAACGGATGCTGATGATGATTCATAACATGATAATAAGGCATGGTAAAGCAAGTGTAAGCGTGTGGCCCTTGGTTCCAATGAAATCATGTTAAATGTCTGTGAAGAAAGGTAAAGATAATCTCGAAAAAGACTTTGTACTGTTAATCCATAATAATATTGGTTAATGATGATTAAAAGAGAGAGGGGGGGATTGATGTGGGTGTGGGTGTAATGAACAGGTTGCTCATGTGGAGTGCATTGGTGGTTGATTTGGTATGTATTATGGTAATGTTGGTATGTATGTATGGATTGATGAATTCATTTGAGTACAAATGAAACAAGGAACATCTGTATGGCTTTTGTATGTTGCAAGGAAGGAAAGGATTTGGAGAGATTTATTTTTAATGTAATGTTGAAGATGGAGAACATGTCCCTCCCTCTCTCCTTCCAAAAACAGCTAGCAACAGCTCTTTTGTCTTTGGGTTTTAGTTTAGACTTTAGAGTTTGAGTTTGAGAAAATGAAAATGAAAATGATAATGATAATGATGGGAGACCAATAGGAATAGCAATAGCATCTTCCAGTTGTATATATAAGTATTCATTAATGCATGGTTTACATCAACACACCCAGCACCCTTCTTTCATACAACATGTTGATATATATATATATATATATATATATATATGTATGTATGTATGTATGTATATGTATATGTATTTGTGAATCATCAAAATCAAATTACAGAACTATTTGAATTGATACACTTCTTACAAAACATCAGCTTAAGTTGAGAAATAAAAAAGAGGAACATAAACATTATCACCCAATCCACTACTATTTTTCTTGTCTCACTCTCAACATTCATTCATTTATTTATTTATATGCATTGTCTTTCTTGCATACATCGTCATGGGATTGCTTTTAAAATAGATTCTTAATCATGACTGTTCTTTTTGGTTTAAAACTAACTCTCATCTATACTATATTATAAAACATTTAACAAAGACTCTTAAAAACTATTTTTTATGTATGAACTACTGTTTATTCATATATATTACTTAAAATTTAAGATTACAAGTAATTTGTGTATAAGTACAACTTATTAACGCTCCATATTTGAATTCGTGTAATTAACTGTAGATAAACATAATCAAATATTGAATAAACATTTCATTTTAAATATAAAAAATCTAAAATATAATTASGATAATCATTGAGTTCTAACAGAATACTTAGTTATTATTTTTATAGAAAATTATATTATTAAACCTAAATTAAATTATAATTTAAAAAATTGAATTAAGGAAATTACACTAAAACACAAAACCTTTTAAAAAGATTAATTTGGTATTGATATCGATATTCTTTTTTTCAAAATTTTATGATATTTTCAAATTTATATTTTATTCAAAAATAAAAAACATTATTATTTTCTCAAAACCACATAAAATCGTTTATGTCGACATAGAAAATGAATAAAACGAAAGAAATGTATCTTAATGCATTGCACAAATACCCTTCTAATATGTATAAAATCAACTGATAAACATATTCAAAAATAACATGTTTTACTAATAAAATATACTACTTTTGTATCATTATCTTTATCCGCATAAATATTATCCATTCCCAACCATTAAAACTAAACTAAATTATATATTTTTCCAAAATCTAAAATATCTAAATTATTTTCAAAATTTGAATTAAATAAATCATATCAAAAAAATGAAATTTATATAATCTTTAATTAGATACCAATATCAACATATTTTTTATAGCTCTTCAAATTAATAGTAACTACAATTTCAACCACCATTCATAATTTCTATCTTATTCCAATAAAAGTTTTGACTTTTCATTTTTAATAAAAAAATTACATTAAAGCATCTTTAACAACTATGTTAAAAAAATTCAATAACAAAGTATGAAAAAAAAAATCAAAATCTCTAAAAAGATTTCCATCAAACTCCAAATGCTATTCTATTTTAACAATTCTAGCATTAACTACATTTAATAAAATATTATTTTTCTCTCTTACACATTTAATTTCAATAAGTTTAATTGGTTAAATATGATTGTTTCTCTCGTTTCTATAAAGTTTTTAGAAAATTTTCTAAATTTAGAGATTCATTTTCTCTATTTTAACATTAGCTGTTGGAGATGGTCTTAGTATTTCATTCTCGGTTTACAGTAATATCTTGTATCTTACTACATTACACAGGTACACAACTAATAACATTCATGTAGCATTATATAACAATATCAAAGTATGTCGAGAAGGTATAGTTATAGGGATCTTTAAATGCCACACAATAATAGTCATTAGCTTGTGTTTTGTAGACTAGGATAAACTAAAAGGTACGTGCATAATTTTAGTAATAACCCACAAACAATTAATTAGGAGTCTATAACACATAAATGAATTATAGTTTTTATACATGGGCTGCAATTGTGTTTTTAATTACAAAAATGCAGGCTGATGAAAATGGTAGCAAACCAAAATGCACCCACAAACCATAACTGCATTGTTTAAATGATAGTATCAAAGCTGTGTTGGTTTAACTTGTATACTCGAATGTTGGGGGCGAAGTTTCCTAATCAACCACTTCCTTCTTAGTTTGACATCCAAGGCTAAAAATGTTTTTGCCTTCTTATCATCATCTTCCAGAAAATCACAAGCATCCAAGATGAGGTCTTCATCCATGTCAGGTAACCCTTGAATAGCTTTAACGACAGCAATCAACTTTGAAGAGTTATCATCATCATCATCATCATCATCTTCATTCTTCATCTTATCTGCCAAACAAGATACTGCAGTAGCCATCTCGCGAAGAGCACTTGCCATGCTCTCCTCATCCATCCTTGCTTTTTTCAAATGCTCTGAACTCCATCTGTTCTCCAGCTTCCGTTTAAGATCCAGATGGGGAGACTCCTGCTCATCGGAAACAGTAGCTGAATGAGTTTGCTTCAAGATTCCCGCTTCATCTTTTTGGTTTGAATGATTATCAGAAAGACTTTCTCTTCCATCGCTCGTGTTCACTTCTTTACATACAATACACAAATCCTTATAGTAAGGCACTGGTCTCGTCATGTATTGCCGTGCATCTGAATTTGCCTGCACATACATATAACAATAATGTAACACATAGCTACCACCCCAAAGCAACAGCTTTTCAGCAAGGAAAACAAATCAAAATAAAGAGAGAAAATCTTAGACAAGGCCCCCTTTAAATCACATTAGTTATAACAAATAGGAAGTTTTTCAAAATCTATTAAGGGTGGCTTTCAAGATTTCAGTATCCATATCGCAGGTACCCATCTTAATAACATTCAGCTAGCTAGAAAAAGGTAAGGGATACAAGTTCATCTGGAACTAAAAAGCAACACTCTCAGATGGTAATGGCTAAACAACAAGAGCTCAGCTGCACTTTCATAGGTCAGAGAGCAAGGTCTCTAAAAAAACACATAACAGTCACTTAAAAACATAATGCAAACCTCAATGTAATCTTGCCAGGCACGATCATCAGCAATCACCATTTGACGTAAATCATCCCAGAAAAACCCTTCTGATTCCAAAAGCTTCTTTATAGTATTGTATTGTCTTTTAAAGGTCTTGTATCGGTTCTTCAAAATATCAACATCATACTTGAAACCAAACCTGGCATTAAATGACTTGATCATATCTATCCATGCTTGCTTGCGAAACAAACCGTCAATCTGGTTACCTTTCTGAACTTGGTCAACCATAAGGTCAATGAAGTAACGATCCATTGGTGGTTGCCAATATGTCCTAGCACGAGTCCGTCCTGATGTCAATCCCATATCTTCCTCGGATTGAGGAATGCCATCAGCAAACTCTTTAGAGATGGAGACTCTAAAATCTTCATCAATCATAATTTCATGAAGAGCCTCCAAATCAGCTTCATCAGCATTGCCAGTCTCATTTTCAAGAATAGCATCACCAACTGATCCTGACAATGATTTCACTAGACAGTCTTCTCCCTCAGTTCCTAATGCCTTACAATCACGTTCTGGATTTTCATCAGAAGTGTCAAGATTCCCTTCCGTGGATATATTTTTATATATCTGACACAAATCATAGTAATACGGAATGGTTTTTATTCTATATGATCGAGCATCTGGGTGTACCTGCATATCCACAAATAACTCATCCTCAATTCCCTGAAAGGAACACACACTCGCACACACACAGGTAGTGATCGACTTCAAGGTGAAGCAAACAAAAAAGAGTAGCAAGAATTCTATGATTCTGTTAGAAGTTGAAAACTACATCTAAAGAAAAGGTGATGTTCAAACTTAAAACAAAATGTACCTTGATATAATCATCCCACACATTATTATCAGCAGTCACCATTTGACGAGTTTGGTCCCAGCTAAACCCGTTCATGGAAAGGAGGTTGTTTATTGCCCTGTACAGATTTCTTAAGGTTTTGTGTCGATTTTTCAAAACATCTTTTTCATAGTGAAACTTGAATTTGGTATTGAACAACAACATCATGTTCTTCCATGCTCGTTTACTGAATAAATGGTCATCAATCCTGTTTCCTTTTCCAACTTGCTCCAACATGAGGTCAATGAAATATCTATCCATCTCAGGGGTCCATATAGTGCGCAACCGATCGCTATTCTTTTGGTGTCGAATGCCCATTTCCATAAAATAAAAGCTAAAACATTAGTACGCCTGCATAGACAGAGATTACAAGTTTTACACCAATAAGAACTTTTCAATATGATCGTCCACAACCAAACACATCTTTGATATGGGTTCATTAATCTATTTTCTGTGACCTGATTACAGAAAAGCCAGAAACAATTACTTGCCCAGAAAACTTAGTCTAGGAATGTGCCTTATGACACATTCCACAAGATGTTTGTACTGTTTCAGAACACAAAACTTATGATATTCCAATGTTTGAAAAAGCATTGCCTGCCATATGATTTCTTACTGTGTTTACATAACTGTTAAGTGTCCAACCGAAAACCAGCGTTTGGTAAACCAAGTACAATTATGCATAGCTGCGGAGGTTGTTGACATCTCTATTATAATAAATTCATCCACAAACTTATTTTCATGGCAAAGTAGCAAACCAGTTCATATATGAACTCAATCAATATAATGACAAACCTAATTGTGAAGCAAAGATTTTGAGCTATATGAATAAACTGCAATGACACTGAAAGCAAAAGCTCACCAAAAATTCTAATCCATTTCATGAAGAACACTTATCAGAAGGGTAAAAAGGGAGCGGTGATATCAAAATGACCATTGATAGTTGTACTAAGTGAGTCAATAATTCTACCGCTGGCTGATTAGTTTCAAGTAGTTGGCAGTTAATTCGTGGTTGTCAGTAGTTTTGCCATGTTACCCTAGTCTTTAGGTTATGACATTAAACTAGAAAATCATGGGGTTTGTTTATAACTGTTTAGAGGCTTCACTTGCAAGGTTTGTCTATTATTTTCTTTTGTGTCATTCTATCTCCTCTATTTTTGCAACAGTGTTATCAAAAGGGGTGAGATCCTGAAAAAGAGACACTATTGATATAGAATTCACCAAGAAAAATTTGTAGCTGTTGTCTCTTTTCATCGTCACCCATGGCCTCAGAGAGCACCTATATACAAGAAAACTTTTCTCATCTCGATGGTCATTATGAGCATTGGAGAATGTTGACACAGAGTTTCCTACAGTCAAATGAGTATTGGCCAATGGTAGTGAGAAAGCTAAAACATGAAGTAAAATAATCATCTCTTTCAGGCTGTAGGTTGTCCTATCTTCGAAATTATTATTTGCAAAGAAAATTTCCATGGATAGGATTGATGAAGTATCAAGGCTCTTCCAGAGTGAAGCATCACAACTTCAAGCTTTGAGGATGGACTTTGAGAGTTTGCACATGAAAGATTGTAAATTGGTCACTAGATATTGTGATAGAACCAGGAAGACAAGTAACTAGATGTGGTTCCAAGGCGAGAAACCAGAGGATGTCACCATCGTTGAGAATGTATAGTGCTTCCTAATGCTAATGAATGATTATGTGGTTTGCTCAAATGAGGGGTCAAAAGACATAAATGCACTCACTTCTGATAAATTGAAAACTCTCTGTCGGTGCATGAGCAAAAGTAGAACAGGAGTTTAAATTTCAAAGAGCAAGCTTTGAAGGCTTCTATTGATACTCAATCCTTTAATAGGAAACGGTTATTGTAAAGGAGGAGATTGAGACAAGAGAGATGGAAGCAACCAAGATGACAACTGAAATTTGAGAGCAATGATGGTCAAAGCATATATAGAAGATGGGATTTTGACAAATCCATGGTACAATGGTTTAGATGCCAAAAGCTATGTTGTTATAGCGGTGAAAATACAAAATTGCAGTCATGACCGATATTTGAAATAGCGGTTCTAGCGATGGTATAGCGGTCCAAAAATAGTGGTTCATATAACATTTCTTAGAACTAAAATATATGTGTCTGTGTGTGTATGCATATATAAACATATGGTATGCATTAATTAGTTTCAACATCAAAATATCAACTTAAACAAGTTTCACAAAACAAAATAGGAAAAATGTTCATAAATGAGCTAATCGCAAGCAACAGGTTCGGCATCCGAGTCAACATAGTTCTAAAGAGGCCCAAGCAAAAATATCGGAATATCGGTCTGCAATTTCTCCTCAAATATCGGTCAATTGCGCTGCTAATATCGGAAATGCAGTTTGACCACCGCAATTTTAGCTTAGCCCGCAATCTGCAATAGTGCCGCAATTAACAGCATAGGCCAAAAGTGTGGTCATAATGTCATGCTATGTTGCTTGATGACAAGAGTGAACACATTTTGTTCACAACAAGGAGAGACCTGCTAATGGCAGTTTATACTAAAAAGACACCTGAGCAAGATGTTTAATGCATGAATATGGTTTACAAAAAGCACGTGAGTGAAAGAGAGTCTTCCTTTTATTAATTAAATGAAGACTTCCACTATTAGTTAATTTTGGCAATTGCTCCAACGTAAATTTTATGGGAAAGGCTAGGGTTAGCAGTAGAACCAAGAACGGTTATGCTATCACTATTTGAGATTATGCTTGTGAGATTTATAACCCTACTAGAGGAGTTGTTAATGTGAGCCCAAACACAATGTTTCCATTGAAGACTGAAATCTTGTGTGATTACGGGAGTGAAAGATTCTTCGTTGCAGTAGCGTTTTTGATATAACCACTTGAGCTTTGGTGTTTGAAGATCCTCCAAAAGAAGAATATGGTGATCGGTCTTCCTGTAGTTGTTGCTCCTTCCCAAGTTTGTGATGGTGATGTTGGCAAACAACCTCACTCTGAATTTCCTACAGGAAGTCATGGAGGACAAAGGAGGTTCTGGAGTTGGTTCAATCTAATATTTATGAGCCAACGAGACCAATTTCTAACAAAGTAAAAAGATATATTTATACCTTATTTTGACAATTTTCATCCAATAGCTTGGGTCCATCGTTTATGTGAAAAACATAGACGTTTAATGGATTTAAAAGCTTCAAGGCTTGTGTTGAGGATGAAACAGGAAAGACTATTAAGACCCTTGAAACTGATCATGGTGACGAATATTGCTCTAAGGCATTTGAAGAGATCTCACAACCATTTGCATTGCAACAAAACAGTGTATCAAAGAAAGAAAATAGAAGCATTCTCAATATGGTTAGTAGCAAGTTGGCTAGAGGAAGAGTTCCATATAAGTTTTGGCTAGAGGAAGAGTTCCATATAAGTTTTGGCTAGAAGCAGCCAATTGAAGCATCAACCTCTTGAATAGAAGTCTCGTTTCTCTTCAGACGTGACGGTTGAGGATGTTTGGAATGACATACCCTGAAATGAGAAAGGAAGATGCTTGACGATAATGGTAAAAAAAATGGGTCCTTTTTGGCATTGATGAAGCATCCAAGGCGTACAAAGAAGTTGTGACCAAGACAGGTTGTATTTGATGGAAAAAACACAAGGGATTAGGATAAGTAATTGCCTAGTAAAATCAACATGATGATGAAGTTGAAGAAATAGCTCCAATGCCCCATTTTGCAAGAAACTAGTGCAACAACTCAAGCAAGGCTCTGTATTCATGGATGCTAATATATGAGGTAAGCACCAATGGTGATGCAGTTACCCAATTAGCAGTATATGCAGATTGTGATAGAACAAGTTTTGAAAATGCTATATAACTTCAAGCCAATTAAACGAGTGATACTTAAAAGCTAATTGATCTTCCAATAGCAATTACCTAGCGAATTGTTGGTCTTAGTTAGTGGTATCTTTTCTGTCTTTTATTCTATAAACTAAAAAGTAGTACTTGATTTTAAGGGTAAGTAATACATAATTTCACTCGTCATCCTCAACACAATCTTGGAGTTGTGATGCAAAGCATTGGTGACAAGTGGGTCTACAAGACGAAGCTTAGAAAAAAGATGGTGGGTCATACTGTTTTTGTAACATATCGTTCATGGTGCATTACATAAACAAATTTATACAATTAAAAACAAACACCTGCAGCAGAAGCAGAAGCAGAAGCATGCCACAAAAACACAAGCAAATGCAATCTCAGAGAAGAGAAAAACAAAATCACATAAGCAGTCATAGATACTGAAGATGAAATTGAAAACAGAATAGAGATATATGTATGGAATTGGAGTGTCATAACGAACGAACCTCTATCGCCGGTGGAATTTAGAGAAGAAGAAAAGTAGGGATAAGGTTTTCCAGGATACCGGTATGGTATCCTCGCTCGTCACAACACCCTATTCCCTTAGACAACAAAAAGAGGAAGGCAGCCCCCACCCTTTTTCCCAAAAAGAAGAAGGCAGCCCCCAACCCATCAAATCTTTAGATTGTCATAACTTTCTTGATTTTATTATGAAGCTAATCAATTGATCATGTGTTTTCTTGGTATAAACTTTTATTTTGTTAAAGGTTAAATCTTTGGATTATGCAGAAAAAAACACAAATAATATTTGTAATATAAGTCCAATGTTTGGAATGGAGGTCTGGCTAAAGTAGCCCAAGATGTTAGCAAGGGACAAAATAATAAAGAAATGGTCATGTCGGGTCGGGTCGGGTAGGTGGGGCAAGAACTCATCCGTCTAATCTCTTCCCCAAACCGCATAATAATCTTCTCGATTTCATCGATCCAAAAACCACCTCCAATCCAATCCAATGTTCATCATCATCATCTTCTTCATTTCTTTTAATCCCTAAACCCTTATCTTTCCGCATCAAGCGATCTGTATTCAACTCCACTTCTATTTTCTTGGCCATGCGACCTTGGTTCTCCGGGATCGCCCTCTCCAGAGAGGACTTCTTCCTTCTTATTAATCAATCTTTGCAGACCACTTTCACCAATGACCGCAGATAATCAACCCCCTGCTTCATCCTGCATGCTCTGCAATGCCACCGCCGGCGCTGTCGCTGGTCTGGTTTTGATCTTCTCTCCTTACATACCAAGATTCTTTATAAAAAAAAAGACTCTTTCGTTTTGCATTTGTTTTTTCTGTACTGTTTGATTCCATGTATTACTTGTGCTATATTATTATTATTCACCATTGATATCATTATGTATTTCTTCTATACTCTTGCAATATATGCAGGAGTTCTTGCAGCCACATTTGTATGTCCTTTAGATGTGATCAAGACCAGGTTTCAGGTTCACGGTCTACCGCATCTTAATGGTGGAAGTATTAGAGGTATGCAAACTATTTGTGCATAAGTTAAGTCATTGTGATCAGTAGTTGAAGACATGCTTGAAGGAAGTTCATCTCATAAGTGCTGCTATTCTTGTCTATTGTACCAAGTTAATAGCTGTAGCTTGTGGCCTTGGTTATTTGATCCACCCAAAGTTTCTGACTTCGACTTTCTCTTTGTTTATTTTATTAACCAGGTAGTCTAATAGTTGGGAGCCTGGAACAGATTATCCGGAAGGAAGGCATTCGTGGCATGTATCGTGGGCTTTCTCCCACTATTCTTGCCTTGCTTCCAAACTGGGCGGTGAGATTGTTTTTCCTTTCACCAGAATAATCCATCTCATGCTTATTCTGTAAGGGTTTATTTTCTCCTGTTTGGTTAGACGACCACACCAGAGTCTTATGCTGGCAGATAAGACTATAATTGGTTTAATGAGTTAATCTTGTTGCATACTTATTACTCTGGCTAGTATTTGAGTTATCTAACTATGACGTTTCATCTGTCTAGACTATCCTCTACCCTCTACAAAGGTTCTAAAGAGGCAACACAAGCTTGTGTGAATTGAATTTTACCGTCGATTTCTCAACCGAATTTGTTTGTAACGCCTAAATTTTTCATTCTGCAACTGAAATCAATATGTTTGCCTCTAATCATAGTTGAAATAATATATCGTTAAAATCCATTATTTTACAATCAGTTAATTTATATATATATTTTGGTTATAGCTTATATAATAAGATCAACTCGAATGACATTAAATATTATTGTCATTTATTCCAACTCTAATCAAGCCTTGTTCCCCTCTGCTCCCCCTTCCATATCTTCTGCTTTAGTAGAATAATTTTTGAAGTTAGAAGAACTTACTTGAAGGCACTTTGAAGAAAATTTGAAGAACAGCTTGGGTGCTTGTTGGAAACTTCAAATAAACCACTACTTAGTTCCATAGAACTCCTTGCAATGGGGGTTCACTGACTTCCCTATGGACAGAATTCCTCCGTTACCAACCAAAAACTTAAGGAAGCCAACATGAAAGTAGAGTTTTCTCACAAGAGGGTTTTTTGTTCTAAAGCTTGTAGGCCCAGTGAACACCCATGGTTGGAGCATCTACAACCTAGCATTGGGCAACGACTAGTTGGGCCGTGGCCATTGCACCCAACAGCCAATTTGACTAGGCTGCCAGCATGCCTTCCAGCACTTTGGTGTTTTTCTCTTTTGGAACAGTCGATATATTGATGTCTTCTTGAGCTGCATTTGGCACGCCGGACAGGATGGGATAGAACGGGACAAAAACTTGTTGTCCCACGTTTGGTGCAACATTAAGACAGGATAGGTGGAACAAATGGGACAAGATTGGTAAATTGCCAAACTACCCATGTCAAATTAGAACACTATAACCTTCTACAATTCTTTCATTCTGCCTAACTCATTCTCGCCCGTCGAGTCCCATCTATGCACAAAATGCATCCTTAAAGATATTGAACTCAACCTAAGGGTTATAAAGATGCACCTATGTCAGTGGGCCAACAGCCTGCTTGGTCCTCGAGCACTTAGTAAGCTTCTTGAAAAGCTACATGTAGTGGTGTTAGTGGGGCCATCTAACGGAGACACCTGGCTTGGAAGCTGACCTAGCTGTCCATAGACTTTTCTATGAGAGTGTGTACTCCATGGGTTTGGTCTTCATATGCAGGCAGCTTGATCTAGATGCTTCAGGATACAGTATATTTTGTTCTTTAGCTTGTCCTTGTCACTCTCTTGAATGAGGCAGATGTAGGGGATTTGCTGCCTTGCTCTTCAGGGCTCCAGGGTTTGGCAAGGAGCTTGATAGTAAAATCCCTTTGGTACACCAAATTACGAGTTTGGGCTCCACATAAATGTGTCTACTGGTGGAATTTTATTAATTTATTTGCAACTCATCCCCTTCTAAACCTATACCATATGAAACAATAATTTTGAAGATTTGAAAATGAAACAGTGTTGGAATTTACTGATAGAGATTTGTAACAAGTTGCATGAACCGCCCACCAGGTTTCTTCTTTCATTTTTCCCACCCAGAGTCCCACTCCAACTACAGTGGAAAGCAAATGTCTAATCAATTTATATCCTTGAAAGTTCAGTCTCTATCAAGGTCTTAGTCTCGGTTTGGTCGTGACATATTAGGAAGTAAAAAGTATACGTAATTGAGGTTTTATCTATAACTTATTGCTCATCAGTTTGATCATAAGGTTCATATGTTTAAATGGTCGGGTGTATGCATGAGGTTTCACTTTTTGGTTTTCATGTTAGTTAGAGGTCCTCCTGGCCTTCTTGCCAAGAGATTTATGAAGTTGAATTACTCAAAAGTTGATAATTTTTAACTTCTGCAGGTGTATTTTACTATATATGACCAGCTGAAAGGTTCACTTAGCTCTGGTTAGATTTCAACTTATTACTTCTTGCATCTCTTTTAAATAGTATATGTTTAAGCTTTTCTATTTATTGATAGTGTTTTTTTCCATGTATGTTGATATATGGTGCACCTATAGATGGAAATCATCAGCTACCTTTTGGCGCCAATATGATAGCTGCTTCAGGGGCTGGAGTTGCAACAACAATTGTAACGAATCCTTTGTGGGTTGTTAAGACAAGGCTACAAGTATGTATTATGATTAAACCCTTCTCACGATAATTAGTATGAAAATCATAGATTCATAATAAAGGAAGTGTTATTTTTTCTTCCTTTTGTTAGATTGAAAATTTCCAGCTCTCTCTAAAGCAATACTCAGTCAAAACATACTGGCATTTTGCCCCGTTAGGTGGATTCTTGGATTCATAAAATTCTCAACTTTGGTTTTTGTATATGGAGAGATAGCATGTGTAATACGTAGAAATATGTCAATTTATGACCATGTTAATTGTTAAGCGGTGAATAACACCAACTTGGAATATCATCTACATTGTGTGGATGCTATTGATCTTATTCACATCATGAAGTTGAAAGAACTCATGTTCTTTTCAATTGTCTAGTTGGTGTTATTGATCAGTGACTTGGTGTCGCTGCTGCTATGCAAATGATCCCATATGGCATGCAATATATATATATATATTGCTTCAGATAAATTGTACCAGATGATTTAAGCTTGTTCAAGTTTGAAATGATTACAGAATTCTTGTCCTTTCTCAGACTCAAGGAATGAGGACAGGCCTAATGCCATATCGGGGTACACTTTCAGCTTTGAGGAGAATTGCTCACGAAGAGGGTATTCGTGGTTTATACAGGTTGCTAACCCTCTTCATGCACATTAAAACTCCCACCAGTTTTGTTATTTATCACACTGATTTTCATAGTTGCATCTTTGGATTTCTGTTTCATGGACAGTGGTCTTGTACCTGCAATGGCCGGTATCAGTCATGTCGCAATCCAATTTCCAGCATATGAGAAGATCAAAAGCTATTTAGCTAGTAGAGGTATGATGATAAAAAAAAATACTAAAAAACATTGCCTGTGTTGTCAAGTTTTCCGTATAATCTGAAATCTAAACATTGTTGATTCACTGATGATGACACAGAGAATATAGAGATGGATCAATTGGGTGCACGTGATGTTGCTGTTGCCTCTTCGGTTTCTAAAGTATTTGCATCCACTCTGACGTATCCACATGAGGTAGGATCATGCTTTTATGGCATTTGGAGTGTATATCACCTTTCTTCTGTTTATCATGATCAAGTATTCCCTGCAACCATCGTCGAGTGGTTTCTGTTAGCACAAGTGCTTATTTAAAATACAATTAACAGGTGGTTCGGTCGAGGCTTCAAGAACAAGGACACCATTCTGAAAAGAGATACTCTGGAATGGTGGATTGCATAAAGAAAGTGTTTCAACAAGAGGGCCTCCCTGGTTTTTACCGTGGCTGTGCTACGAATCTGCTCAGGACTACTCCGGCTGCTGTTATAACATTTACCAGCTTCGAGATGATTCACCGACTTCTTGTTACTTGATTCTCTTTTCATCTTCATCTTCACACATTGTGAAGATGAACCACACTATTATTGGCAACATAGCTAGCATTGTTTGGAATTGGTGGTACAAACTACAAAGAGTTATATAATATAGCAGATACTTTAAATACAATACAGGCCTTTTTCTATGTTTATTGGCACCCAGCCATTAAACAGAAAACCAGTACCCTTCTAAATTTTAATTATGATAAATTTATGGTCTTTGAGTTTGATATGTAAATTAGAATTGTTTTTATTCTCTTGTTTGGGTGGGGTGGTACATATAAAACTAAAAATTTGCAACTATTCTCCTTCCATCTGTGGAGCCATTTTATGATTATTTTCAAATATCATGTTGAAAGGGGTTTGTATCTGAAAAGGCCATCTTTCTTAAAATTGGAATTTGGCTTTGGGATAATCAAACAGTAAAGAAGATGCATAAATCATCGACAGACTTTCAATCTGTGAAATCATGATCACGCAGCTCGGAAGAGAAAGTGGTATGACACAGTACAATCTTTCCAAGGAAGGGCCGTTAGAAAGAGAATCCCGAACATTCAACTTGGAGGGAATGTCAACTGCTCGAGTGCAAGGCAAGTACCCTCGTTTTTGCAACTTCCAACTTCCTCTCATTTGGCATCCTTTGTCGCTCAACACTCTACTCCATACAACATAATTGATCTGAAGACGACCATATAGAATTTGTCATTTAGAGGCCTTTTACCAAAAACTTATTGGGTAACCATTTACCAACATGAGTTAGTACCTTATTGGATAACATTCTTGACCATCAAAATGCATTGTACCCTATACCCTAACTTACCTTATCGGATGACAATCTCGACCATTAATATGAATTGTGGTTGAGCATCTTAGATAAGCATTCTTGACCATCAACACGCGTTATTCCTAACCCAACTTACCTTAACGGATAAGATTACCAAGCATCAAAATGAATTGTACCCTAACTTACCTTATCATATAACATTCTCATGAATTGTTTCTAAGCATCAACTCTGGACAAGATTCTTGGTCGTGCTTACCATAAGCATTTGATAAACATCCCTTTTGTTTTAGAGGGACATTCTTCCCAGACAGCACCCATGTAGTTTTAGATACACCGTCTTTATTCGATGTGCTTTGTCATTTGTTCCCTCCCAACAAAACCAAACAGGAACCCAGAATTTCAAACAAGTTGTTGCAATTAAATTGAAAGCAAATGCTGGTTGGTAATCTCACCCGATTGGCAAATATATGAAAAAGAGAATACAACAAAGCAAAATAGAATAAGCAAGCAAAATTCATTGTATCAAGAGTGTAAATCTCCTTCTAAATAAGAAATATATCCCCAAACAAAATGAAATAAAGACGAACAGATAACTAAAATAAACCATAAAACCATCCAACATATTGGGAAGAGCCTCATTTCTTGGATTTCTTTGATGCCCTGAAAAGGAATAGACATTTTCATTAACTATAAAATTCATCCAAACAAATAAAGAGCAAAATCTCATCAACACTCACTGTGCAGGTTGTGCAGCAGGCGTTGCCGCTGGGGCTGCCGGGGCTCTCTCCTGTGGACCCTGAAACAAAAAGGGAAGGGGGTGTCAAAAAAGACTTGAGACGTAAGAAATAACAACTACAAATTGGAACTATAGCAGATGATGATTCCATACCTGGGCCAAGCGTTCTTCTCTTCGAGCCAACTTCCTTTCCCTGCTTGCCTTGTTCTTGGCACGCTTGGCCTCAAACTGATCAGATAAGGTCTTCTCTCTGGCCTTCTCAGCCTTTGATTTGTGAATGCTCTCCATCAACACACGCTTGTTCTTGAAAACATTACCTTTAACCTTCATGTACATATCATGATACATATGCTTGTCAATCTTCTTTGACTCTCGGTACTTACGAAGCAACCGCCTCAGCACCCTCATTCTTCTCATCCATAGAATCTTAGTTGGCAACCTTGCCTCCCTGGTACCCTTACGTTTACCTGAACATCATTCCATTGATGACATTAACAAATAAATTTCTCAAAAAACAAGAAAATTCACAATAGGCAATAGCAAGAAGCAAGCAAAAACAAATCATTTGACTAGATTAAGCTTGCCACCTAGAGGCCTTGGGTCCACATTGCACCTAAACTTGCAACTAGATTTAGCATTTATAGAATGACAATGTAGACCACATGCAAAAATAGTTTGTTCCATTTGTGGCATACAAGAATTAACTGATCTCGGAATAAAATTACTGCATGCAAGAATCCAAATGGACAAACTAGAAAATACCATATCCAGAATGACGGCCCTTTCTCTTAGCCTCCTTCATGCGCCGAGCACGAGAGCGTGAGTGAATCTTGGTTGGCTTCCTGATGATAAATCCATCCTTGACCAACTTCCTGATGTTCTGACCTGCAATCATGAAGCAACAAAGAAAACAACTGAAAGTGAGCATTATAAGCATTAAAAAGCTCATGAATATATTTAGCATAAAAAAGTTCAAGAACCAACCGTGGTCTAAAAGAAGCAAATATAGGAAACCACAAACTGGTTTCAAGGAATACAGTGAAGGTATTAAACTATTAATCATATTGACATTGTCCAACATGTGCTTGATTTTAGATTACAAACGAATTTCGTTACATCTTTCAATAGGTTGCACTCCTGGATATTTTAGGAATCAAATTTTATGAACATGAATGCCAATTTTAAAAAAGATTACGAAACCTTGCTTTCAATATGAAAGGGTCCTCATACAAGACATTAGAAAGCCACTAAAAAAGAACTGCCACAGTAAAAAAAACAGACGATCATACAGCCAGTATCATCACACCTACCTAATAGGTAATCTAGCATGCCGAGATGAATATTCAATCAGTAAAAATCATCTCAATACACTGCACGATAGACCAGAATGAAGAAAAAAGATGGTTTGCAACAAAATTTTATCTATGAACGGTGTCATAAAAAATACAGATAATCGTAGAACAAAGAGGAAGAAGCTTACGGGAGTTGGCCATGGAGATCTCATTGCCTTCATTGGGATCGAGCCAAACCTTGCCCCTACCGCACTTGAGGACGCTGGCGGCGAGCCTCTTCTGTAGCTTGAGCGACACCATTTCCTTTTTCACGGCTGCGAATAAGAGGACTAGGGTTTTGCGGGATAAATGATAATGTATGTTTATAACTTCCCAATTGGGCATTGGGCATTGGGTGAGCTGAGGCGGTTTCTGCAATTGTATGGGCTTTACCAACTTTTATGACTAACGGGCTTACAGCCCAATGGATTTGAAATTTTTTAAGTAAAATACTATATAATCATATCATTCAAGCTTAAAGATTTTATAAACAAAGTAAGATAACGCGACCATTTTTTTATATTTGAAACGTTACAGCAAAATGCTGTGAAGGTAAAAAAAAAATGAACCTTCATAGCAAAAACATTGTGAAGATTACCTTCACAATGTAAAAAAATGGTCTCATAAATCTTATGAAAACAGATTGGTCTCACGTGATCCCAAATCTATATCTATATCTATATATATGCTATTGATTTGTATTATATATTCAACCAAGTGCATGTAATAAGATATTTGACATGAAAACAATGCAACATAAGTATATGGTTAAACATTAGACGCATTCAGGTAATGGAACGAAATAAAGAAAAACGGAAAGGAGGTTGATGGATAGTTTTACCTTTATCCAATATTATGTTAATGTCTCTCTCATCGTAGCACCCGTGAAGACGATTCAAAGCTTGTGCAAAGATAACTAAAAGAGCGACAATTGTCTTGCTTTGAGCTTTTTGGATATTCAGTCTTTTTCCGTGTCAAAATCAATGTCGAAGTTGGAGCTAGTCGATGTGCTCGTAACAAAAAGATCGAGTTTAACGAGGGTTTCTTAGTTCTTTCAGTACAAAATGTTACCCTAGCTATATAATTATCCTTTGGGTATGATTTTTGGCATCTAATTAGTTTTAATGGGAAAAACTATTCTTACTTATCCTTTGGGTGTGATTTTTGACATGTGTTGAACATAATATTGATCACAAACGACAATTTAAAAGACTTTAATTATTTGAATCTTGAGCATGGGTGTGAACATATATATATATATATTATTTATATTATATTATAAAGCATTTGACAAAAACTCTTAAAAATCATTTTTATGCATAAAGTACTGTTTATTAATGCATGTTACTTAAAACTCAAGATTACAAGTAGACCGTACGTAAGTACAATTTATTAAAGCTCTATATATGAATTCGTATAACTAACTGCAGATAAACATAATCAAATACAGGATAAACATCTCATTTTAAATATAAAAAATCTAAAATATAATTAGGATAATGATTTAGTTCTAACAGAATACTTAATTATTATATTTATAAACTGTTATATTATTAAACCAAAAATAAATTATTTCGTTATTAAACTTAAATTAAATTATAATAAAAAAATAAATTAAAGAAATTACATAAAAAATGAGAACTTTTAATAGTTGATTTGATATTAACATTGATATATTTTTTAAAAAAAATTTATGATATCTTCAAATTTATATTTTATTCAAAAATAAAATCATTATTGTTTTCTTAAAAACAAATAAAATCGTATTATTATCTCGACAGAGACAAATAATAAAATAAAAAATTAAAATTGAGATTTGGGGAAAAAATAAGGTAAACTAAAAAAAGATATTTATAGTTTAAAAAAATTGTTATTAAGTAACTTTCTTATCTATACTATATTATAAAGCAGTTGACAAAAACTCTTAAAAATCATTTTTTATGCATCAAGTATTGTATATTGATGCATATTACTTAAAATTCAAGATTACAAGTAAATTATACATAAGTACAACTTATTAAAGCTTCATGTTTGAATTTGTGTAACTAACTGCAGATAAACATAATCAAATAGAGGATAAACATCTCATTTTAAAATATAAATTACTTCGTTATTGAACCTAAGTTAAATTATAATAAAAAAAATTGAAGTAAAAAATTACACAAAAAATCAGAATTTTAAATAGTTAATTTAATACTAATATCGATATATTTTTGTCAAAATTTTATGATATCTTCAAGTTTATATTTTATTCAAAAATCATATAAGACCATACTATAACATCGACTGAAATAAAGAATAAAATAAAATATTAAAATCAAAATGTATCTCGCTGCATTGCGCGAATACCCTTCTAGTGTGTGTGTGTGTATATATATATATATACATACAATATATCGTTATAGTCCGGACTGAACACAAACCCATACAGGATAAAAGGTGAGGGCCTTCTCTCACTCAGTTCACCTCCCCTGTAGGTAAAGCGGAAGTTAATTAAAATTAATCCTCCGCCTTACCTAAGCTACAGGGTATGGAGCCACGTCGTTCGATTGGCGTGCTTATTGTGGGACCACTACCTCCACGATGAGCGAACAACATAACAGAGAGTGCTTCTCGGGGAGGAGCACGAATATCCCTAGTGTAGTGTTGCCTTTCTGGATGCCCTGTAGTTAGATAAACAACAACAAGCCCGGAAGAAGGTCTTACCCGTGGATTGAACTTCTTCCTGGCGATAAACAACAACAAGCAAGTTGTGCCTCCTGGGGGGGTCTGGGTGGGGTGGGGGGGGGTGGAAATATTTAATTAAAATCTCAGATAGAGAGTTAAGCCCGATCAGTAAGAATAAGCCTGTTACTTACAAGACTTTTTGCTTTGATAGAACTGTATCTTTGCTCCCCGCAAAACAATGGTGGGAAACAACATCTAAAACAACCCGACATTTCCCAGGTTCAAATAGAAACCAACCATATGGTACAAACTATGTGAACCGATCTTGATCGTTTAATTTATCATCAAACGGTTATTATTAAATGAGATTAAATAAACAATAATTTAATTAATGTATTATTTGATATGTGTATGAACAATTGTTCAAAGGGTAAATTGGTGAAACGGTCATTATTAAATGAGTATTAAAAAATAATCAATTAATCATTAAATTAATTGGGCTGCTTATGAACAATTGTTCACAGSGTATTTTGGTAATAAATTCTCACGCATCGTGAACCCGATATTCTCCAGCCGATTTGTAACCTACGATCGATTATGAACATATTCACAACTCATGTTCACATGTCTTCCCTATGCTCGTGTGAACAGCATCCGTGTCTTGCAATGTAAACATTATGTTCATATGTTCATATATGTTCACATGTCGGCCCCATGTTCGTGTGAACATCATCTATGTCTTACAATGTAAACACTATGTTCTGATGTTCATATGGTGTGATGTTTTTCAATGTCATACCGTATGACATCGTCACGGGTTCGTRTGAAYAACGATTGTGTCTTTCAATGAAAACAAGTTGTTCATATGGTGAACATATATGAACATAGACTGCAAGAGATGCACATATATGAACATTTTCAAAATCAAGGATTGTTGTGCATGTGTGCAGATATGAACATAGACTGCAAGCGTTTATCATTTTCATTATTCTGATATTCTTTTACAATAGGATTCTCCATGTATCTTGGAYGAAAYRAAAATYTTKTACACTTAGACAACCAATTTCAATATATGTAGAACATAACTTGAAAAGAAGAACATGAACATGAAATAATAAAGAAATCAGAAAAATCTCATGATCAATTAGADGTATCTTTTAAGATTTGTAACTCCCAATTAATTATTAGGGTGTTACAAAAAGGTTAAATTACAAAATTACCTTTATCATTAATTTATAATTTAGATTTGAACCTAAAGTGAATAAAAAATGTGATTGGTTAAGGTTGGTTAGCTTAATTTGTACCATATGGTTAGTTTCTATATATATAATAAATTGCTAGTGTTTTATTAATGGTTAAGATATTTTTAGTAACATTAATTTGAAAAAAATATTTTAAAATCTCGATTTGGTAGCAAAAACAATTTGCAGTTGACTATCCATGTTCCACGATAATAATTAATAATAGAGAGTAAACTCCAACTTTGGTCAAAACTTTGAAACTGTAACCTAAATTTTGATATAAATGCCCCAAGGACGATAACCATTATCACCAACTATTTGAAGATTTAAGCGCTGTTTATCTACGACTTAATTAGGTTTATTGGTCTATCTGACTTATTCATACAGTTCATTTGGGTTGTTTACTTAAGGTTTATTCGCACAAAACATGACTAAATCGCATAGATAGAAATGATGTGTTGTCTTCATTCAGCCACAAAAATAACACCCCTACCCCTTATTTAAAGCATCGCCTCTTTCTCAGATGAGACACCCCATCGTCACCTCTTTATGATTTTCTTTATGATTTAAATAGAAAGAAATTAAAGGTATGATTGGCGGTGGGTTCCACTTCTAGAGCTTCAATGATGCATGCATTCCAATTAATTGGTGGTTCACGATTCACCTCTTTAATTATTTCAAACATATATATTGTCATCATCATAATCATATGCATGTCTTATTAAAAAAATTTGTTTTAAGTGATTGTAAATTGTTTATAGATAATACAAAACACTAAATTAAATTAAAGAAAATAATTGACCAATTTATCAGTTCTTAAATAAAAAAAAATTATGTAATAATGTAATACGAATCGATAGATGTGACTAATGATCATATTGTTAGAGACGGATCATTAAAAGAGGAACCAAAACCAAAATTATATATATATGGTGCTAGACAAAATCATTTGAATACAACAAGCAACAATAAAAAACGGACAAAGCAATAAAAGAAAGTTGGTGCTTAATCTGACATCGAAATTAAAGCATGACAATGTTATCATGTTTTTAGTCGTTTTCATTTTCTTTATGTTAATATCAAACCGATTAAATTCCTTTAATGAATGAAAAAAGCATGATTCATGTATCAACAACATGAATTATATATATATATATATATATATGCTTTAAAAAAGAATTTGTATTGAATTGCTTTTGAAGTTATACTACTTGTTCCTTCCAAAAGAAGTGAACTTTTAATTAATTTTTGAAAAAAGGAATCTTATTTGTGGAGTGCACTTGTTCTTTTTTGGGTGGTATGTTCTTCATAGATTTAGATCCATAAAATATGGATGTGTTGCTTCCAACTAAATCGTATACATTTTAATTATAAAGAATTTCTTTGAGTATTTATGATCATAAATATGCATGATGATAACCACAAGTATGGTACTTGATTGGTTTGAGCTTGGGCTCCAAAAGTCAAAGTATCTGAAAGTCTCAAGTTCAAATCTAAGGAGGAATAAAAATTCTCTTGTGGCCACAGAGATTCAAATGCGGTGATTCTGGACTACCTGCAAAGTATGTGGTCGCCCTGGGATTAGTTGACTCCCTTTTAAAAGAGTACAAAAAAGTACAAAAAATAATATAAAAATTTATTTTTTGGTGGGTCCCACATACTTCACTTTAAGGTACAAGAGGGTATAGACCTCGATTTGCGTGGATCTACCCGGGGGCGATCCAGGCATCCAATCGCCCCCCGTGGCGATCCGTCCCAAAATGTTTTTTTTTTCTTTTGAGGTGTTTTTAATAAAAATGAAACGCTATTTAAACTGTTTTTTTTTTCATTTTTAGGACCAAATTTCATGATTATAGGTTTTTAAATAAGACCATGATAATTGTGGATATGCAAAAATTAATTTTATCTTATTTGGGGGATGTAAATCAGATACTATATCTTATTTACGAAGTTTGACCGCTATTTCGTATTAATCTTTTTAAATGTTCTTGTGTTTTAGTGTAATTTTCTTAATTTTCCTAAAAAAATTCCCTAATTTTTTTTAATTATAACAATTTAGGTTTAGTAACAAAAAAAATTAATTTAAGTTTGATTAAATATTTTTAATAAAGATAATAACTAAGGATTCGGTTAGAACTCAATAATTATTCAAATTAAAAAATTATATATAATAAAACCATGACATTTGAATCTACAAGGGTAAAAAACAGTTTAAATATCGTCTCGTTTTTATTAAAAACACCCCTTAATCGACGTTGAAAAAAATAAAAAAAATATTCTTTTAAAGATGAACTATTTCTTCAAAAGGAAAACCTCTATTTGATAGATGGTTTTTATAGGCTTCAACCTTAAAATTAAATACGTAAAAAGACACAATTTATGTATTTTTTCATTTGTATTTAAAACACCCCTTAATTGTTAAATAGAAAACACAAAATGACGAAATAGATGTCAAATTTCGTAAATCAGATATTGTATCTGATTTAGGAAACCCAAATCAGATAAAAATAATTTTTGTGTCGTCATAATTATAATGGTTTAGTTTTAAATCTTTACCCATGAAATTTGGTTCTAAAAAAGTTAAAAAATACAACTTAAATGGCGTATCAGTTTTATTAAAAAGACCACAAAACAAAAAAAATAAAAAAATAATAAAAGGCTGGATCTCCCCTGGGGGCGATGGGACAGGCTGGATTGCCCCCTAAGGCGAGGTCAAACCCGGTCTTCGAGGTGAACAGTAATCTCGTTTTTTTAGGCAAAAAAAATTAATTTTTTTAAAGAATTTAAGGGGGATCCCACCCCCCCAACACCACATGTACAGGTCGTCTCCGAGGGCAATCCGAATGGTCAAAAACGCAAAACCTTTAAAACCTAGTTATTTTATGACAAATAGTTGTATTGAATAGTTATTTTAATAAATTTCCCATAAACAATGCATGGTGATGATGATGGCAATATATACTTTGAATAGTGAAGTCAACTCTGGATTTGGTAAGTACAAGCAAATTGGAGAAGAAACAAAGTAGAGGAAGGATTATGATGTGATTTATGAGAAAAGTCTAAAAAAATACAATAAACTTTAGTGTTTAGAATAATTAAGTTTCTGGATAATTTTTTGGAACAAATAAGTCATTGGATAATTTTTTGAAACAAATAAGTTTTTAGACATTCAAAAACATGTTAAATAACTCCTTAAACTTTCTAAAACATGTTACATACATTCCTATGACCTATAAAACTGGTTAATGTGATAAAATAATAAAAAAAATCCGAAAAAACCTCAATGAACATTCATATTTTGAAAAAAGTCTTTAAACATTTTTTGAACCAAAAAGTATTTAAATTTATACAATTAAACAAATATAACAAAAAAGTACTTACATTTACAAAAAAAATACTTACATTTAAAAAAGATTTTTGATAAAATTTATTTTGATTAAAATTAAAATATATTATATCAGTGATTTTTCAAACTAATTTTTTTTTAAAATTGCTGATCAAATTTATTTTAATTAAAAATAATATATATTACGTATGTGATTTTTAAAATAAAAAAATATTTAAAAAATTATTGATAAAATTTATTTTAACTAAAAATAAAATAGATTTTTTAAATCTTTTTAAATATTTTAATTAAAAATAAATATAAGCAATAATCCTTTTTAAATCATTTTTTTAAATTTAAAATACTGACATAATATTTTTTATTTTTAATTAAAATAAATTTCATCAATAATAATTTTTAAATATAAATACTTTTTTGTTATATTTGTTTTATTTTATATAATGTAAGTATTTTTTTTTTGGTTCAAAAAAAATTTAGGGACATTATCACTCAAAATATGAATGTTCATTGGCTTTTTTTCATTTTTTCCATTATTTTACCTCGTTAATTAGTTTTATAGGTCATAAGAATGTATGTAACAGATTTTAGAAAGTCCAAAGAGTTGTTTAACAGGTTTTGGAATGTCCAAAAACTTATTTGTTCTAAAAAATTATCCAATAACTTAATCATTTCAAACACTAAAATCAATTGAATTTTTTTTTATACTTTTCCTTGATTTATTGGTGGTGGTAGCTTAGTGTCAAGTGTATAATTATATGCACTGAACTTGACATGTTATTAATCATAAAATTAAACTAAAAGAAGAATATGTAATTAAAATAGATTATTTAGGTTTAGAATATTATTTTGTATTCATTTCTTAAGACATGAATTAATTAGAAATATTTATATATAAATATGAATAAAAAAACATAATTATTGTCACCAGATTGTTATCTGTCTTCACATGGGAATTGAAGCCACAACACAATAACAATAGCATTAGCATTAGCATGCATATTATATGATATTATAGACAAAATACTTTCTTTCACATTTACTTATTTGTTACGTAAACATTGCTTCCCTTTATCACCAACTGGCAACTACGCACCATTCATTCACAAAACCATATTTTATACATAAATTCCTGCCATTAAATTACAAACAAAAAAGAGAGAGAAGGAAATGGGTAAGCCATCATCCCTTTCTATTACATTACATAGTATGCATCTTCAACATTGAGAATTTCGTCTGACAGACCAACTTAAACAGTTGACATTTCTGGAGGAAGCTTAAGTCCATATACGGCCATGGGGTGTGTATGTGAACATACATACATACAGACAAGTAGCAAATGATTTGAAGATAACTGGCAAGTGCAATGGAGTCATTAAAATAATGATATACTGTTAAATTAATGAATGATGGAGCCAGCTAGCTGTAGCCTGTAGCCGTGTACCCTGTCTTTCCCAAATCTTTAAGCTGCTTTCCCCGTTTCAGTCTCCTGTAAAATAAATACCCATGATACTACTACTGCTGCTGTCATTTACCAGTGGATGTTCTTTTCTTCTGTTTTCCCTTTGACCACCATTTCTACCCAGTCCCATCTACTTTCTTCGATTTGTCCCTTTCTTCGATCACTGCTTCCTGATTCCTCCCTTTATAAATTGCCCTCCTTTGCATCTCCCCTTATTCATTTCAATTCTTGAACCCGCATCTCAGATTTGCATATTCTTCCAAAACCCACAATTCTTAATTCCCATTACTTCATCATGTTTCTCCTTCTCCATCCTTAACTTCTCCCACATTCTGTCCATACCCCGTTACTATCAAAATGTCCAAGTAATTTCTTGAGTTTTTTTCCTAATAAAGAAAATGGCTTTCCCGTAAATCTTGAAGATCCATTCCGATAAGGAACTTCAAATCTGCTGGAGTAAGTTGTTAAACTTGCTTAATGGAAGAGACATTTGTGCCTTTTCGTGGAATCAAGAATGACCTCCATGGACGACTGATGTGTTACAAACAAGATTGGTCAGGCGGCTTCCGTGCAGGTTTCAGGTATCATCACATTAATGCTCATCTGACATCCGTTTTAGCTTTCTATTCGTTTTTTTGAGTTTGGCAAGATTATCACTCCCCCCTCTAAATCATATGGATTTGCTTTGTTAGATTAGATTAAATTTTCATAGTTTCAAGTAGACTGTTTGATTCCTCTTTCTTTTTGCATAACCATAGAATCTTGGCTCCCACCACATATATATTTTTCGCCTCAGCAATCCCAGTTATATCCTTCGGCGAACAACTGGAACGAAATACTGGTATGCAAAATAGATTCCAATATTAGGCAATTGATTTATATTTTAGTTCATCCTTGTTAAGATGGTCTGCTTTGGTACTTACAGAAGGAGCTTTGACGGCCGTTCAAACATTGGCCTCCACTGCAATTTGTGGGATCATACACTCCATCATTGGAGGTCAACCTTTACTGATTTTAGGTGTTGCAGAGCCTACAGTCCTCATGTACACCTTCATGTATAACTTTGCCAAACAAAGACCAGAATTGGGTCACAAATTGTTTCTTGCATGGACTGGTTGGTGAGTATGTTTCTCTTTTTTATTACTTTTGTTTCATAAGCTACTGTATAATTATACCACTTGTATTTGTACACTTGTTGTTTCTATAGTATAGTACATTCTTGCTGTTTAGAATTCATTGGTTTGATCATATGATTCTTTGTTTACCCGAACATGCTTTCTACTTAAACTCTCAGGGTATGTGTGTGGACTGCCGCCTTACTCTTCTTGCTAGCCATACTAGGAGCGTGTTCTATTATCAACCGATTTACACGCGTGGCTGGTGAACTCTTTGGCCTACTTATTGCCATGCTATTTATGCAACAAGCGATCAGAGTAAGTATATTTATTGTTAATGTGTTCCATAAAACTTTCAACAAGCATATCTTATAACAAAACTGTAGGAGCGTTTCAACCCGTCTAGTTAACGGTTTTCTTTTCCGTTTTTAATTTTCTTGTGGTAAAGTTGTTGCAATTTTATGTGACACAGGAAGTGTCTTGTATTTTCATGACATAGATTTTATTTGGGATTTAATCTGATTCAAATCTGGATTCAGGGACTAGTAGATGAGTTCCGCATACCAGCGAGAGCAGATTCAAAGGCAACCGAGTTTATACCTTCATGGAGATTTGCCAATGGAATGTTTGCACTTGTTTTGTCATTTGGCCTTTTGCTGACTGGATTAAAAAGCCGGAAAGCCAGATCATGGAGATATGGTGCTGGTAAGCATATGCTAATATGTCAAAATAATCAATGATTGATTTCTAGCCTACAATCTTACAAATTTTGTCCCTGCAGGTTGGATTAGAAGCCTTATTGCAGATTATGGGGTGCCCCTTATGGTTCTTGTCTGGACAGCTGTTTCCTATGCACCAGCCGGAAGTGTTCCAAAAGGAATCCCACGGCGTCTCTTTAGCCCAAATCCTTGGTCTCCTGGTGCATATGAAAATTGGACAGTTGTCAAGGTAAAATCTTTCTTTTTTTGCTTTTACATTTGTTATTGTGCTGTTTAACTTGCGTTGGACACTAAATGGTCTGCAACTCTAAATGACAGGATATGCTGGATGTGCCTATTCTCTTCATATTTGGAGCTTTTGTTCCAGCAACAATGATTGCCGTACTGTACTACTTTGATCACAGTGTAGCATCTCAACTTGCTCAGCAGAAAGAATTCAATTTGAGAAAGCCGCCTTCTTTCCATTATGACTTGCTCCTTCTGGGATTTTTGGTGTGCATCTAACTTGTCTAGTTTTCAAATAATTCTACTATCTGTTTCATCCCTGTTCACAGGTGCCTTTTTTAGTTATCCTGACCTTTATATGCATTTTTTGAATAAGTTTCTTATAGATTGTGCATTTCATTGCAGACATTACTGTGTGGTCTGCTTGGAATTCCCCCATCCAATGGTGTCATTCCCCAATCTCCTATGCATACCAAGAGTCTTGCTACTCTGAAACACCAGGTAACTTGACATAAATGACAATGCTGTTTGTTTATTTATAACTCACTGCAACCATATCTGAATGTGCAGTTGCTTCGGAATCGACTAGTTGAAACGGCACGGGAGAGTATGAGGATGAACTCAAGCTTAGGACAGTTATATGGAAACATGCAGGAAGCATATCAGCAAATGCAGACTCCCTTAATCCACCAAGCACCCTCAGATGTAATGGACTTATTTGTATTGCTCAGAAGTTGGTAATAAGTTATATATTGACTAAAATATGTTATGTTATGGTTGAGCAGGGGTTGAAGGAACTAAAAGAATCAACAGTTCAATTAGCTTCAAGCATGGGGAATATTGATGCACCTGTGGTTGACAGTGTTTTTGATGTGGAGAAGGAGATAGATGATTTGTTGCCTGTTGAGGTGAAAGAACAACGTGTGAGTAACCTACTCCAATCATGCATGGTTGGAGGATGTGTTGCAGCGATGCCTTTTCTAAAACTGATTCCAACTTCAGTCCTTTGGGGTTACTTTGCTTTCATGGCCATAGAAAGCTTACCTGGGAACCAGTTCTGGGAAAGGATATTACTTCTTTTCACTGCACCAAGCCGCAGATTCAAGTAAGTAGTTTGTTTGAATTTGACATGAGAAAAAAAGTTCAAGAAAACTAGATGGCATAATAAGGAATATTGTGGACATGCAGAGTTCTGGAAGACTACCATGCTACGTTTGTGGAAACTGTGCCATTCAAGACGATTGCGACATTTACATTATTCCAAACAACATACTTGCTCATCTGTTTTGGGCTAACATGGGTTCCTATAGCGGGACTTCTGTTCCCTTTGATGATCATGCTGTTAGTCCCAGTAAGACAATACATTTTGCCCAAGTTTTTCAAAGGGGTACACCTTCAGGACTTGGATGCAGCAGAGTATGAGGAGGCCCCAGCTATACCTTTTAATTATCCTCAGGTAAAGTTTTCACTATACTTGGAAAAATCCATCATAAAGGATGAAAAGTAATTAAGCAAGTGTTTTTCATTGTTGAATTTAGGAGGGAGAATTTGGTGCTAGATCTACGAGTGCAGATGCTGGAGAAGTGTTGGATGAGGTAATAACGAGAAGCAGGGGTGAGATTAGGCGTACGTGCAGCTCTCGAGTGACAAGCACCTCAGCAACTCCTTCAAGAGATGGAATGAACCTTCAAAGTCCACGATTATCCTTGAAAGCATACAGTCCGAGAATTAATGAACTCAGAGTGTTGCATAGCCCAAGTGGACCATCTTCCTTGGGAAGAAAATGAAGGAAGACCCTTTCTCTAATTGGCATGTGCCTAGCCTGCCATCTCTTTATGAGTTTAAATTTTTGCTTGTAACAGACAGTATAACCTGTATCTGGTTTGTTGTAAGTAAGTAATGATATATTATATGCTAGTAATGTAATGTAATTTAGAATAAAACAGCAAATCTAGTTTCAACTAGATTGGTCTTGAATTCATGTAATTACTTAATTATAAAGTGTTGTTTCAGCCTTTTACACTCTTGTCTTTGCCTGCCTACTATTACCATTACCATATATAGTGTTACAGAAGAACAAGTAGTAGTAGTAATAGCAGTAGTGTTGGTTTCTTAAGACATTAAAGTAGAGCTGAATAGCCAATTCAGTGGTTAAAGTGTCTGTGTCTGTGTCTCTGTGTGTGTGTGTGTACATATCATCAAAGTAAAAGAGTAGGTGAGGCAGATAAAAAGAAAGGATGGAAATGTGAATGAAAGAAACAAAACCAAGCGTTGACGTTGGGGACATTAGTGGCAAACATATTCATTCTTTTGGTGAATCAAAATAACATGAGCCTCTTCTTTTTTCATGTTTTCACAACTTTTAACACAAAATCAAACAAGTTTTTGTAAGGTCATATGCATGATTTCCTTCCATCATTATAAAGTTACAAGTTACAAGTTACATAAATACAGAAAAAGGGAGATGGATTTGACACTCTAGTTGACCATCAAAACTTGCTCTTCCTTTATTCCCACCAAATCATTCATGCTTTCTTTACAACTAAATACAAATATGCCATTTTTTTGAAGAATGGGTGATGCTGACAGCTTACTTACAGTTACAGTTACATTACAGGCCCATGCAAATTAAGGCCCAACATCTATCTCACACAACAGTTAACACAAACTAAAACAAGTTACAAGGCCCAAACCAGTTGCTCCAACTCTCTAACTAGTAGTAGTAAGTAGTAACTACATATGATCATTATTGGGCCTCACTAGTTAACTGCCCAGATATATAAGAATGCCCATCTCTACATACACAATTAATCTTTTAATCAATTAATTACTAAATATATATTTTTAATAATAAACAAAATAAAAATGTTCATCCAAACAAGAAACTGTACATTAAAGGTTGGGGTATTCATTGGTCCACATGTAATGCATTGGGGTGGAATTCAATCATCAATTAAATTTTAATAACCCATCCATCCAATTTCAATTTATAAAGAAAAATAAATAATATTTTTCTGATAACTTTTTACCAAAAGAAATTAAGGATATATTATTAGAAAATTGAAAGCGATGGAATAAAATAGTAGGTAGAAAATCAAGGGTGATGTGTGATTGGTGAGCCAACTCAAAAGTATCTGGAGGTCCCATGTTCAAATTCAATGAGTAATAAAAATCGTCTTTGTGGCCACGAAGGTTCAAATGCGGTGACTCTGGACTATTTGTAAAGCAGGTGGTCATCTCGTATAGCGGGTTGGATATATATCAAGGTTAATAAATAAAAAAATTAATAGGTAGAAGAACATACATATACACAAGTTTCTGGGTGATACTTGAGTAGTAAAAACTATGACTTTATTTCTTTCTTTCTGTCTACTCAAATTACATATTAAGGGCAGTGCTAATGACACCCCTTAATATTAAGGGTGTTGATTGTTTTGAAAATTGTGCCAATGATTTTTTGTCATAAACATCAACTCAATTAATTATATATTTATATTTTATTAATTTTATTTTATTTTATATTTATATTAAAAAATATATATTATTTTATTATTTTTATGTTACTTTATTATTTTATACTTTTGATTTTATATATTACAATTTATTATATATTA
>NC_037536.1:12532663-12537204 GCF_001531365.2 Cynara cardunculus var. scolymus | reverse complement strand
TTATTAATAATTTATATTAATTAAAATATAATATAAATAAATAAATAAAACAGAAAATAAAATAAATAATATATATTAATTAAAATTTTCTTTAATTAATAATAAAATAAAAAGTAATAATCATAAAAAATTATAAAACAAATGATGAAAAACTACTTAGGGTCGCATTAACACATGATAAGGGTGGCATTAGCCACCCCATATTAATTATTGATGTGGGGACGCAAAGAATTTAGCGACTTAGCTTGTTAATTAGATGATGCATGATTGTAATTAGGAGAAAGAGATGGAAGATATCATCGATCGATCCCCAAATGGAATGAAATGAATTATTATTACCCTATCTACAAGCAGATACATAACTAAGAATTACTTGTAACATATATATATATATATATATATATATATATATATATATAAGATGCTGGAAATTGGGGATGAAGTATTAGCTACAAGGACAGTTTGAGGTTGAGATCAGGAGCTGGTGCTTCTTGTCGTTTTTCTTTGTGGGGTTGGTTGAGGTTGAGATTGAGGGTGAGGTTGAGGTGGTGGTAGTGAGGTGGAGGAGATGGGTGTTTGCAGAAATCTTGGCATCGGAAGGAATTAGAGGAAGATGGTGATTGTAGATGATGTAACTTTCTGGTCTTGTTGTGGATCTTGTCTTCTTCTGCCATCAATTCTTGTCTTCTTCGATCCCGTGCTTCTCTAAACCTTGTGATGAGGGAAAAGAAAATCTCCATCTTCTTATCATCATCCTCATACTCATACTCATCGTCTTCCTGCAAAAACTGGAACTGGTTATGTTCTTGCTTGGTGGTTTCCATGGAGATTGATGATGGATATATGAGCTATGTGTATATTTATATATAAATATATATATAGAAGAAGAAGAAGACGACGACGACGAAGACACATAGAAAGAAAGAAAGGTTAGGACTTGGCAATCTGGTAGGTATTGGCGTACGTCAGTTTCTTTCTATCCATGGATTCCGGCTTACGTCATGTTACGCTACGTCACTATGATTATGATGGTGTGACGCCCCGCCCATCTCATAATTCCATGCAGATTTTGATTTTTCCAACACATTTCGAGGCCGACACCCTCAACTTACTTTCTTTCGACTTCGACTATAAGTGTCTAGTTGGTTTGAACTTTGATTTGTAGATTTTCGATTGGTTGGAGCTTGACTTTAAAGATCAAAAGTACCAGAAAGTACCTGATTGATGAAACAAATACATGTAAAACTATGACGTTATGAAACAATATATGTGAAACAATATCTTAAGTCCTAACATTTGATAAAAAAAAATTATGTAAAAATTTATTTCTAAATCATTTCTTATGAAATTTGTAACATTTTTATGGTTCTCATTTGATTTAACATCTTTCTATATGTGTGTGTGTTTTTTTGCTTGAAAAATTTCATATAAATGTAATCAAATTTGATCGAGTTCTTTTTAGAGAATCAACTTTTACAATTATGATTTAAAAGTTTAAAATAATTATTTTATATATTTAAGGGTATTATTTAATTAGGGTTCAATAAATATGTGGCTACTTTAATATGAGCTTAGTAATTAAAAATATATTACCTAAAATTTTAAGCACATGTACTTTGAAATTAATTTATTAAAACAAATAAAAAATACAAAGAAATTAAGAGAGATTATATATCATATATATGAACGAAATGGATGGATATATTACTAGACAGCAGTAATACATAAGCTTGAATACATTATTATTTAAAGCTTGAGATCTACATCAACCCCAGCATGAGGCACCCAAGATCCTGCATGTATGAACTTGTCAGCAGAATACCCTTTTGCATACTTCTTAGATTTGATGACCATATAACCCTTCCATTTCGTGGGCCTATCTTCCGTACTGGCAGCAGCTCCCTTGTTATAGAACTCCCTAATCGAACATGTGTCGTGATATTTGTTCCCCTCCGGCTCATACATTTTCGTCCATCCTTCTGGTTCAAGCATGCTTCCTATTTCCGTTTGCATCACCATTTCTTTCGAGTATTCCTTGTATGGTCGTCCCAGGTACGTTTTCACGTGTCCCTGCACCGCCTTCAGCTCTTTCGTTGCCTTGATCTTGCACTTTTGAAGCACCACGCCTCCTTTTTCTTCATTTTTCATTCTTCTATCCGACAGTATCGTGTTGTTTTGGTTCTTTCCCGGTTTCCTAACGTAGATCACAGAGTCTTGGATGTAAGCCCTTCCGCTTCCGAAGATGAAGTCCACGGTTCCATAGATGGTGCAATTCTTGTAGAATTGATCATGTGCATGATAGTATAATGTGTTCTGGTAACCCTCAAAACTACAGTCTACCATTAGTGTGTGTGGGGACATAGATCGGAATGCCACTGCCTCAAGTCCTGATTCGCCGATGGTGTTTCTAAATGCTATACCTCTTGCCATGAATCTTTCCCCTTGAGCAATGAATGTTGCAGTTTGGGAGGCTCCACACTTTGAGAATGCATAGTTTTCGCTGCCTGTAATGATTGTCTTGTCATGACCATCACCATACATAAAAACGTTGTTTTGTTCTACAATGATCTGGCCCTCGTTATATTCACCAGCCTTTATATGAATCACATATCTTCCTTTGTGATCAGAAGGATAAGCAGCAAGGGCTTCTTTAATGGTCTTGTACTGACCACTACCATCTTGGGCCACGACCACATTGGGTTTCACGTTCGTTATGTCATCAATAGATTCGGGTTCAGGAGTTTTGAAATATGCTTGTTCTATGTGTTCATATTCATCGTGCTCGTGTTCTTCTTCTTCGTCGTCAAGAAGCCTGCGGTGTCCAGCTATCGCGCCATGGAAAAGATCCAACTCAACCCCAAATTCCATGAGGATATCTGGGATATTGTACATGATCTTTTCGGAATTATACGTATTCTTGTTGGCAGCTTCCAATGCGTTTTGCATATCGTTTTTGAGCTTGTCATCTTTGATCTCCTCGACACATGTGGTTTGGTACGCACGAATGGCTGTGAGTCGTACAAGGATAGGGTCGGTTTGATCGGGTAGATCGGCTAGTTTCTGCTTCGATGCAACTTGGAGAAGATGTTGGAGCTCATCGGAGGCCTGGCCTAACAAAGTCTCACAATTCTTGAGGTCAGCTCGAGCATACTTGGAGTAATCATCCTTCTTACCATGCAAATCCTTCCTGAGAGAAGTGGCTTTCTCGGAGGCTATTTTGAGTTCATCAATGGTGGCACGGAAGGAAGCAAAAATGTAGTCCTTTTTGGTGGATGAGGAGTTCTTGGAGACGTCTTCTAATGCATCATGGCAGGCGTCTGTATATTCGGTGGGTTTGCAGATGGTGTGAATTGCCATGCTGTTGAGTGGAGTATCATCGTCGTCACTTGTTCCATGTTTAGCCACCAAAGCAACGACACCAAGAATAAAAAGGATTGACAACCCCATTGATAACACGGATGTGACTAAATGATTAGCCATGGTTAGATCTTCTTCTTATTTAGTAGCTACTTACTTGGAATCAAAATCAAAATCAAAATCAAAATAGAGAGAGAAAGAGAAAGAGGAGAGGGGGGGTTGGATGTTTGCTTGTTCCCGATCGATCGATTATTGGTTGTCCTTCTTCTTAATTACAGACAGACAGAAAAACAAACAGACGGACGTGTATGTTAGCCGGGAATGAAAGAAAAAGCTAGGGAACAAGCAAACAAACGTGCGGAGACGGAGATGGAGATGGATGTTGTATCTATCTCCTATCTCTATCTCCTATCTCTACGATCTCTATCTCTAGCTCCAATTATCTCATGGATATGAGAAAGGAGGATCTGATGAGAGGTTATGTATACACCCACATATATATATACTCCTCTCAGGTCCATCTTACTATAAATAGCATCGATCCATCTTCCCTCGCATTTCACGCTCTTCCATATGACTCCTTCAAATCTACACTTGTTCTTCTCATCCAATCAAATGCTTTTAATTACGTACGTTCATTTTTATAACCAAAAACAAATTAAGACGCCAATATACTACGGTGTATATATTGTTCGAAATTATATATATATATATATATATATATATATATATATATATATAGGGTATATTTCTTTTACAATCTTGTGCATTTGTACAACCTTTGCAACCCAATTAATTGAGATATTTATAGAAATTATTGGAGTTCATTTATTATGATTTGAATATTTATGGAATATGAATAGAGTTTATTAATTATGATTAATACTTTATATTAGAAAACAATTAATTGATTAAAAATTGAATGGTTGAGATGAGGGTTGTATAGGGTGTAGGAATGGCAAAGGGTGTAGAATAACATCCCTCTCTATATATATATATATACTAGAAGAGTACTCGCGCAATGCAGCGAGACAAATCTCGATTTTAATGATCTATTTATTATGTGTCTTTGTAGATGTTATAATACGATTTTATGTGTTTTTAAGAAAACAATAATGATTTTATTTTTGAATAAAATATAAATTTGAAAATATAATAAAATTTTGAAAAAAAATATATCAATA
>NC_037536.1:12529757-12531513 GCF_001531365.2 Cynara cardunculus var. scolymus | reverse complement strand
AGATATCGTTTAATAATATAATTTTTATAAAGATAATAATTAAATATTCTGTTATAATTAATGATTATCATAATTATATTTTAGATTTTTTATATTCAAAATGAGATGTATATCTCATATTTGATTATATTTAGGGTTATTTATAAAAATAACCGGTTTACACAATCCTTTGCCACAAAATAACCACATTTTAGAGGTTTTGCCAAAATAACCACCCGGATCGCCCCCGTACACAATGGGGGCGATCCCGGGTAAAAAAAATTCCTCAAAAGTCGAGATTACTGTTCACCTCGTTGACCATGTTTGACTTCGCCCCCGGGGCGATCCGTACTGTACCGGGGGCGATCCGGGTAAAAAAAAATTTTGATTTTTTTTCTAATACCAATTTCACTATAAATACCAACCTCCTAATTCATAATTTTTCACACATTCCCTTCCATTTCTTTTCTCATATATTTTACTCTCACAACCCTTAACCCATTAAACACAATAAACCATCACAACCTTTAACCCACTAAACACAATCAACCATCACAAAACATGAAATCACATGAAAGTGATAATGTTTGTGTGTATCTTCGAAGTGGCGGTTTATTCCAAGATATAAATGGTGTTTTAGAGTACCTTCCGATAACCTCTCCCACATGTGCAATACGTTTGTCTTCGCCAATAACGTATTCTGGGGTCGTCAAACGTGTGACGAAAAAGTTAAGTTTACGTGGTMCTTTCAATTTATTTTTTAAAACGAATACGTTATATCAGTTTATGGACGACGATGATGTGGTAATCCTCCACAACACCATTCGTCAAACTTTATCAGAAATGTTGATACTATATGTTGTCAACAATGGAGGTTATGAAGAAATTCATCAAATGCAAACCCGGGAGGTAACGTGTATATATATATATATATATATATATATAGATGCATTACGAAAAAAAAGCGATGTAAATTGCGGTAACGTATATATATATAGAGATGCATAACGTAAAAAAAACGATATAAATTGCGGTAACGTATATATATATATATATATATATATAGATGCATTACGAAAAAAAAGCGATATAAATTGCGGTAACGTATATGTATAGAGATGCATAACGTAAAAAAAAGCGATATAAACGGTACAAAAATTGAAACTTCGTATTTTATACGTAAATATGCGTACGGGTTTAAACTCATACGCATATTTACGTATAAAATACGGGTTTAAACCCATACGCATATTTACGTACGTATTTATACGGTTGAAAACCCGTACGCATATTTACGTAAAAAAAGCGATATAAATTGCGGAAACGTATATATATAGAGAGATGCATAACGTAAAAAAAGCGATATAAATTGCGGTAACGTATATATATATATATATATATATATATATATATATATAGATGCATTACGAAAAAAAAACCGATGTAAATTGCGGTAACGTATATATATATATATATATATGCATAACGTAAAAAAAGCGATATAAACGGTACAAAAATTGAAACTTCGTATTTTATACGTAAATATGCGTACGGGTTTAAACACATACGCATATTTATGTACGTATTTATACGCATATACATATATATAGATAAATACATATAAAGATAGATAGAGTATTTACCGGTGTTTCCATAGTAGCGGCGGACGGTGGTGGATGGCGGCGGTAGACGGTGGTTGGTGGCAGAGGAGGGTGGTGGACGGCGGCTCTTGACGGTGGTCGTTGGCGGCGGAGGGTGGTTGTTGGCGCCGGAAGGT
>NC_037536.1:12528055-12529182 GCF_001531365.2 Cynara cardunculus var. scolymus | reverse complement strand
CCAAAAATCAACTAAATATTTTTTTTTCGTAACCACAATTATCATCTGGTTATTTTATAACGAAAAACCGTGAAATTTAAAATTAAATACGTAAAAAGACACACTTTATGTATTTTTCAATTTTTATTAAAAACACCCCTTAATTGTTAAATAAAAAACACAAAAAAGTTAAAATTTGGTTTAGAAAACAAAGAGAAAAATAATTTTTGCGTCTCCATAATTATAAAGATTTATTTTTAAAGTTTTTCCTATGAAATTTGGTTCTAAAAAAGTTAAAAAATACAACTTCAATTTTATAAAAAATACAAAAAAAAAAAAAAAACACGGGTGAACAGTACGGATCGCCCCCGGTACAGTATGGATCGTCTCGAGGGGGAGGTCAAACACGGTCAACGAGGTGAACAGTAATCTCGACTTTTGAGGAATTCTTTTTTTTTTTACCCGGGATCGCCCCCATTGTGTACGGATCGCCCCGGGGGCGATCCGGGTGGTTATTTTGGTAAAACCTCTAAAATGTGGCTATTTTGTGGCAAAGGGTTGTGTAAACTGGTTATTTTTATAAATAACTCTTATATTTATCTATAGTTAGTTACACAAATTCAAAAATGAAGCTTTAATAAGTTGTATTTACGCACAATTTACTTGTGATCTTGAATTTTAATTAATATGCATCAACAAAAAGTACTTTATGCATTAAAAAATGGTTTTTAAGAGTTTTTATCAAATGATTTATGGTCAATCAATASAGTCACCCATAAGGTTGAAGGTTACCTTGAAAGAGAAGCAATCAAGATTTGGAGATGAGAAGCAATCGAGCTCTGAGGAAGTAAACCTAAACCGACAAAGAACCATACAAAGAAACCATAAAGAATCGATACGTAATGAGTCAAAAAGAAAGAAGCAAAAAATCGATACAGACCATAAATCAATCAGAAGCAATGGTCGAAATCCATGAGATTGAAGCTTACTTTGAAAGAAAAGCAACCGAGCTTTGGGGAATGGAAGTTGACGGTGATTATAAGAAATATTGAGTCAAAACCACTCATTAAATATGAAATCGGCAGTGACTATCTACTCGTTGAAAAGAGAGATTATAGGGACATTAGTTGGATTAGAGAAATTATAGG
>NC_037536.1:12524846-12527913 GCF_001531365.2 Cynara cardunculus var. scolymus | reverse complement strand
TATAAATTTTATAAAGATAATAATTTAGTATTCTGTTAAAATTTAATGATTATACTAATTATATTTTAGATTTTTTATATTTAAAATGAAATGTTTATCCTGTATTTGATTGTGTTTATCTGCAGTTAGTTACACGAATTCATATATGAGATGAAATCGGATAAGGATGAAATTGTTTAGGAATGAACGTGTTTAAGAGTTCTTAAGAGTTTTAAGAGTTTGTAAGAGTTTTAGCCAAATGCTTTATAATATAGTATAGATATATATATATATATATACACATATATATATATATACTAGTGGTGTACCCGCGCGATGCAACGCGGGTAAATCACAATTAGGAAACATTATTTTGGCCTTGAATAATGAGTTTGTGTTGTTATTTTGCAAATCAACTAATATAAAACTAAACAAATTCCTTTATTTTCAATCACATTACTTATTGCTCAATACATTTATCTTAACAACTCCTGAGAATACATAAAATAATACATACTTTGTGTAATAGCATATTTTACAAATTCTCAAATTTTTTAAATGGATAAAAAATTTCAAAATATATAAAGTCAATCATCTTCAACTCCAAAAGTCTTTTTTGTATAAAATGATTGTATTTTTTTGCTTAAAGACTTGAATTTAAGAATTTGTCCTAAATGTGTATTAATGTAGTATATAGATATATAGATCACCTCCATTTTCAATATCATCATGTGGCCTCTCCAAAAAGCATTCGGGCGATTGCACAAGGGCCTTATCCTTTGGTCCAACATTTTTGTGAGAGAAAGAGTTATCCACAAGTTTAATACCTAACAGATTAGAGGGAGCATAGTCAACCTTTAAGCCTTCTTGAAAAGAGATGCCTTTTTGACAGGACTGCAAGGGCAGGTCCTTGTCAAACCTTTTGTGCCTCACCACCAGCTTTTTGCTCCAATATGGCTACCAACTTTTCTAAATCAACGGCTAGTTCTTCCAAGCTTTCCACCCAAGTGCCATGATTTGGAGAATTCAAAAACGACAATAACTCATCATGGTTTTCGATACAAGGCAGGTTCCCAAAAACCATTAGAGGTTTTGGATTCAAACAAGTGACTGTTTGATCATCTTCCTTGCAGACCTCCCTAGGAAGCTTTGGATGAATATTAACTTCACAAACAACAATGTCTTTAGCAGAGGAGGCAGTTCCATGTGAGAAAACGATGGAGCTTTCAGAAATAGAGAGGGCCATGGGTGGACGCAGAACCAGTAACAACCTCCACACTTTTTTTCCCTTCATTTGACTCTTAGAGGCAGAAACAACAGACCAAAACATCTTCTCATGCAACCCAGTATCTTTTTATCATCAAAACGACAGATTTAAAAAAAAAGAGGTTACCTCTTGTGCTCCTTTGGAGGTTGTTTGTCCAACTTCTTTGGGGTTGGATCAGCACGAATAGCTGAATGCACCTTCTTGTACAGCTCTTCAATGTTTTCCAGGTCAACTCCAGCTTTAATGTATTCAGAGAAGTGAGACTGATACTTTTCCGGCTCATCTTCCATCAAAATCTGCATATAAACCAACTATTTTCAAATGATATGTTCTATTTTCAAAGATGCACTACATCTCTTGTTAAACAACACTCACCCTCATGTAGGAAGCAACATGCCCGCCATAAATGTACTTGCGGTGGACATGTTACTTAGAAAAACACAAAGAAAACAGCAAAACAAGCAGTAGTTTGGGACTGTTTTGATACAAAAAAGCAGTTGTTTGCGACCATTTCTACAACAAAACAAATTGTAGAAAATGTTAGACTGCAATGAGACGAGTAACGACATCGGACAATCAAGACTTACACGAGCTGAAAAATGATGTCGAGTATGCCATTCTGATCACTTCTGAATAACTCCTCAAGCTTCCATTTACTCTCTCTACAAAGTTATCCAATTAGAGTTCACGCATAAAGTCTTTAACCACAATCCTCTTGACATGGAATCAACAAGATGAGAAACTGTCCATAAACACACAAAAAACACACTCTGTTCATACATTTTTACTCCATATGTTCCTATATAAATGTCCAGTTCACTTTGTTATAAATGTTAAATATAAGATGAAAATATACGAAGAAAAATACCCACAATCTAAAACTGATTCTCCAAAAAATAAGATAAAAAGATCAAAAAGTGAAAATTGGACATCTGAAGTATTGAACAATAACGTTTTCCTTTATACCTTGTTAAAGAATTATAAATGACATGGACTGAAGCTTGTTGTTCATCAACAGTTAGAAAGATTAGATATCTTTTATATGCCATCCTTTAGAGGAAAGCATGTAAATACACATTGTAGTCGAGTTGTTGAAGGATACCAGAGCAAAAGGTCGTAGTCTTCTCTGTTCCAGATTGAGCTTGTTGGATTACGTCAAGACCCTTGCAGAAAGGGACGATTCCTCTATGTTGAATTGCTGATGGTTTTTCAAAACCTACATTCAAAAGAAAAATGTCATATCTGATAAAGAATGATTCTAACAAGACAATCAGCTTATATGAAGTAAAACCATATGCAAGATAAGAATAATATAAACTCACCATATGCATAAATTCCTCTCAAAAGATTTTCTTGCAGGCCCATAACATCAAAACTATCATAAACCTCATCATATCATGTAAAAAAGTCATGCCCGTCGATTGACAGCCTGTAGCAGCAGCAAAAAGCATTTCATCAGCAAGTGCAAAACAAGTACCTTACTCGAATCCCACTTGAAAGCTAGACCTAATGCTTCTTATATATAAACCAACATTTGATTCTGAAGTAGCTACTACACGAAAAAAATTGCACAAACTTACAACTCATTCATTTTTGTATCAAATTGGCGAGTATCAAACTGAGAACCTTCTGGTGCTACGCCTGCCACGACTGCAAAAAAAAAAAAACAATTAATCTCCACAAACAGGAGAAGGAAGAACCAGCAGATCTACACTGTTAGTGAATGCCCAAAAACCAATCATATGATGATTGTAACTTTGAGTTTGTTTCATGAAATTGATAAATATAAAGGCATTGCCCATTTTATTATGTATATATTAT
>NC_037536.1:12499521-12524746 GCF_001531365.2 Cynara cardunculus var. scolymus | reverse complement strand
CATGTCATATTAATTTTTTATTTTAAAACTAATATTCCATGTCATATTAATTTTTTATTTTAAAACTAATATTCCATGTCATATTTAAAATTGCAAAATAATTAGAGAAAAATAACTAAAATTCGTTTTTTTTTTAATTATTGTAATAAAATCTATTTTTCATTCCAAATCTCGTTTTTGAAAAAAAATTCAGATATTAAATTGAAGATTTTTTCAAAAAAAATCCAAATTACCAAAATAAAAATTATTTTTTACTAATGCAATAAAAAGATTAATTTAMWAKAAAAARWTWAWTKWWAYARWAAAAAWTAAWTRWYAMAWWMWWAWTRAWKMWWWWAWAWWAMAWWMAWTATTGATATTTATTTTTTATTGGATCAATTAATTTTTTCTATTAAATTAATCTTTTTATTGCATTAGTAAAAGACAAGTTTTATTTTGGTAATTTAGATTTTTTTTTTTGAAAAATTCTTCAATTTGATATCTATTTTTTTTTTTAAACGAGACTTGTAATGAAAAATAGATTTTATTGCAATAATTTAAAAATAAACGAATTTTAACTATTTTTCTATAATTATTTCGCAATTTTAAATATGACATGGAATATTAGTTTTAAAATAAAAAATTAATACGACGTGGAATATCTTAGTTGGCAAAAGATCTAAATGATGTCAGCATTAACAGGTCAACGAGACCCTTAAATAAACAAAAAGTTTGATAGAGACCCTTAAATGACAATTTTGAAAGTTGGTTCCCCAAAATAAGAATCAGGTGAAAGTTGTTTTCATTTTGATGCAATTTTCCCTTTCAAAATTGTCATATCACTATACAAAATTGGGTTTACTAGGATGTCTAAAATATCCAAGTATTCTATTAATAGAATATTTTATAGGACCTAAGTTTATAGAACCAAACTATAATAATCATATTTAAAAGTGTCACAATAGGTTTATAGAATGTTTTTTGACGCTTTAACAAGTTTTTAAGACACGTTTAAAATAAAGTGTTGTATTAGCTGTTTTATATGATTACTTTGAGAAGTTTCCTATAAACCGGTCTTTTTACACGGCACTTGTGTTATAAGACACTTTTTCAAATAGTGTCATATAAAATAACTAATACGAAATTTTACTCTAAATAGCTTGAAATAAACAAGTTCATCATACGATAATTGTCCCGTATGCTCAAACCAATTGTCAAGAAGTAAAACATATAAAATAAACCAGTTCATCATATGAAAATTGTCCCATATAATGATCAAACGGAAATAGTAAAAAATTAACTGAAACTAAACCAAATAAGGTATTATTACTCTGTTAATCGAACTATTTAACCCGAAAACCAAATAACATGAATCCATTTTGGCTCGGATGGGTTATTCGGTTTCGGAATTCTTTTGATACCTCTAAGTCTGATCCAATAAGCTAAGTTTCTGGATCTGCCACGGGAAGCAACATATGTAGAACTATCATCAACAACCCACAGCAACATGTGCTTATATGTTCATAAATCATACATAAAAATATAAAAATTAATCAACCTCGAGCCTATAAATGAGTTAATTGATCATGAGTTTGAGCCCATAAAAGAGCATCAAACTCGAGCTCGAGCCCTAAATTGAAAAAGTTATTCGAGCTTGAGTCAAACTCGAGCCTGATATTATTATTTTTTGAGTCCGACTTAATTGACCTACTACTCAACTCGACTCAACTCGTTTACACCCCTAATTAACTCTGCCAGTGTATGTGTGTGTGTCGCTTTTTGGCAGTTTTGTGTAGCCGTCATTAGCAACGGTTCTCACAGTCGCAATTTTGCATCTCGAAGTGGCTCACAATATGCAAAGTGCGCCACATCGTGCACATGTAAGGGTGCGTTGCACACTTTTAGAGCCCCACCATTTTCCCGTATAGTAAATTAATTTACAAAAAACGATTCTATTTATATACCCACTTCTGTTCCACTCTTTCACCTACAACGCAACTTACCAAAACGAGTCTTGAAGGACTCGACCCAAAACAAATAAGACTTCATACATTATCTTGAAAATTTTCCCAACCGAAACAATCGTCCATTGGGTCGTATAAATTCAAATAACGTAAAGAAAGAGAGACGGACCTGAAATAATGCATCGTTGGGGCCTAAACCGAACCCGAAGCTCTTGTTTTCGAATCTGACACAAGATAAGAAGCTGAACGTATGAGTAGGGAAATCTTGAGGTTCCCATTTACGACCTTTCTCGACCAAACAGACCTTCATCCCCGCCATTGATAGCCGACAAGCAGCAACAGAACCTCCATATCCAGACCCCACAATGATGGCATCATAACACTCGTTTATGCCATCTTTCTCCATTTTCTCAATGAAAATACAACCATATAATCTGAGCTAATTAACGATTCATCAAGTAAATTAACCACCCTATGGAAATACATATACATATACATATACATATACATATACATATACATATACATATACATATACATATACATACATAGACATGTTAGAGAGTAAGTTATATTTTTGGTCCTTGTGCTTTTCTGTTTTTGTCAGTTTTCATCCCTAGAGTTTAAAAAATATAGCTTAACCATTATAATTTGTGAAAACGCTCCGAATGAGTCCCTACTTCTAATGATTGTTAACTTTTTGCCATTAAGTGAGGAAAAGAAATTAAGGGGTTGTTTGGTTCATGGATTTGGATGGAATTGAAAGGAATTGGAATGGCCAAATCTTTTGACTAAATTCCAAATACAATGTTTGGTTCATGGAATAAAACTGATGGAATTCTTTCAATTCCAATAAATTTCTTCACTCACGGATTTTACATTCCACGGCAATACCCTCGGATTTTAATTCTTTTCCGACAAATTTCTTTCCTAATCCAAATTCATTCAACGTTGTGTCTACCATCTCATCTAATTGATCTCTGGTTCGATCTCCATCTGGTACACTCTCGCTCTCTCTCTCTCTCTCTCTCGTAATTTCTTCATCTATACGAGATCGATAAACAACATATGTAATCAAGGAATCAATTCAAAATAACTAGCTATTGATATCACTAGTCCAATTCTGTTATTCAAAAATCATAAAAGGTCATTTGTTGATATTTAATTCCGATTCCAAAGTTGAATTCCGTGAACCAAACAAAAAAATTCCAATCCGTTAAGAATTTCATTCCAATTCCATGCAACCAAACGCAATCGCAAGACATGGTCAAATTTCATTTCATTCCCTCAAAGTCAAATTCATTTGATGAATTCCAATTTCATTCTACGAACCAAACACCCCCTAAGGAAAATCTAAAAAGACAAAATTGTCCATTACTTAACAGATAATAGTTGACGGTTATTAAAGAAAATGATCAATTATAAACATTTTTACAAATTATAATGACTAAGCTGTAGTTTAAAAACCGAAAAAGTCCAAGGACCAAAAATACAATTTACTTTATATTAAATGTGGTCAAAGAAACTTAATTTCCTCGACATTTATTATCCTAAACAAGTGCTTTGACTTGACTTCAGATTCTTTATTTTGACTTTTGATCTTACAGAAATACATTTTTTTATCTGAGTCCGGGATGTTTGGGATTATTTATAAAAATAATTTATTGATTTATTCCGGTGTAACATCGATAATAAACACTTTTGAATATTTAGATAAACAACTTATAAACCGGTAATAAGAAGTTTGTGAAGAGCTTAAACGCTTCTGACTTATAATAAGTTGACAAGTGATTTTGTATAAAAAACATAAGTTGTTTCAAATAAACAATCACAAACATTAAAACTAAAAAAAAGTAATCATACTTTTGGTATGAATAGAACAAATTACATTTTGGTCCTTATGTTTTTTTGTTTTCTAGATGTTTGTTCTTACTATTTAAAAACTATACTTTACTCATCTTGGTTTATAAAAACGTTCAAAATTGGTATCTCCCTCTAAAGTCAGTAGGCAAAAGTCTTTCATTTAATAATGTTATATGTACGAATAATATGATATATACAAATCAGTATAAAAGAAAACTGGAAAAAGAGCAAAATGTCTCACTTAACAGATGAAAGTTAGCATCCTTTAAAACGAATAACTGGTTTCGAATGTTTTTACAGACCATATGAGTTGTAATATTTAAATTGTAGGGACGAAAATAAAATAAAACCATATTAAAATAATAAATCTGAAACGTATGTTTCTTTGGTTAAACCTTTGAAAGGCATTCGTGTCACTCGAATCGATCAACAAGCAGCCATAATTTTCTATCTTCAGCCGACGATATTGAATCTTTCCTTCATATATTTAAATATTAATTATTTAATTATTTAACTGATTTTTCAAGAACAAAATTATTAAACGAAAAAAGTAAGACCAAATATTTCAAACCATTTCCTTCCAAAAGGCATTTCAAATTCTATTGTTTTCTTTCTAAAATCGAAATTGCTAATTAATGTCAAAACGTTTTCTTAGGGGCGTTTACTAAATACTTAACAGGTAATTATGGATCGGGTAACTTTTCTCACCTGATGCATATGGCAAGGGCTGAAAATCTTATTCGGTAAGAGTGATGATAAGGATAGAAAGTCTTACCCGGTAAGCAGGACCGTCCCTGGAGGAGGGCTGCACGGGCGCTACGCCCAGGGCCCAAAATTTTCTTCTTAAATACAATAGCAGTGTAAAATAATTTAATAAATTAAAAAAACACAAAAAATTGTAGAATATAATAAGAAACAAAAAGAATTTAGTAGATAATAAGGGCCGAAAAATATATCAACTAATTACATTGGAGAAGAAAAAAAAATTAATTGGTCATTCATTATATGTTATTGTTTATTGCCTCTCCATTTTCTTTTTATCTCCAACTAGGTCCAATGATATTGGCTATTGCTATTTTTATATGCTTGACTGTTTTCGTGCTTCAACAATCCAATATTAAGATCATATGTTTGCTATTGTTATATATTTTTGTTGAATATTTTTATCAATTTCTGCTTCTATTGACTATTTTTATTTGGTTATCTTGTTCTAATTGTTTTTGTTGACTGTTGTTATCTATTTTTGCTTCTACATAAAATATTTTACAATTGTTTGACAATCAATCTATTGTTATTATAATTTATGACGTGTTTCATGATTTTGTGATTAATCAATAAATTTTTTCTACCAAATGTATGTAGTAATGTCTCTTATATACGTCATGTTCCATAAACTTTTAATCTTACCATCTTATTCTAGTTTAGCAAGAAAACAAGAAAAATAGAATTTAAATATTTTCATCAATTGCTTGACTTATGTATTTTTTCATTGGGATTCCACTACACCACAATATTCTATTTAAGTGATCAAACAATCATTTGTTGAGCTTGCGTATTATATGTTTAATTCATTATTTATTCTTATTGGATCTCAATAAATTATCATTTGTCTACTTGTCTAAATTACCTTGATAACCTTCTTTATTATTGATCTCATTGACCCTCGTGATTACTTCATTCACACAAATTATCTTTTTGTATCAAAATAACACATATTTTTGTTATTAATATTTCTTTCCTCAATAAATTATTATAATTTCTTGTACTCAATTTTATACTAATGAAAAACATTTATTTTATTTTTTTTTCCTACTTACTGTGGATCACTACAAGAAAAGTGAGCTTTGACGATACACCTTTTAGAGATAACATGTTTCTGCCATATACTATTTCTGATGATAAATGGACTTTTAGCGATGACAAAAGTCGTTGCCTTGTTTCTTGTAGTGGGCCATGTTTTTACGTTCGTCCATGGCCTATAAAATGTCAGGAACGGGCCTGCCGGTAAGTGATGGTGATGACTCTTACCTGGGTAAGATTTTACCGACTAAATTGTTGCATACGATGTCGTTTTAATATACTACAATCTTATCTGGTAAAATAGATTATAGCATTGACTTCTACCCTTAAACGTTTACCGGGTAAGTATTTGGGTAAACGGCCCCATAATCTATGCTTTTAAAATATCTATTTCGGGGTTACAGTAAATTAACGACGTTGATTACATGACGTTTAAATATGACTCGTATACCTCACGTGACATGATCCAAACAAATATGAACCCGTTACCTCATTCGATTTTCTTGAGCTATTTTAACCTTATAATAATAAATCGATAAACGCTTTTTATATTTTTATAAAATTTTATCATTATTTTTATACAAAAAATATTACATCAATAAAAACTAGAATAAAATACATATTTCTTTTTATATTTTTATAAAATTCCATAGATCTACTATTTTTTTTAATCTAAATTTATAAATATAACTAATTTTTTTAATTAGAGAACTTATATATAGAAAATGAGTATTTTATTTTGTTTAATTTGATACGAAATGTCGATATATTTATTAAATATTTTATACTAATATATATCAACCCTTTGAGATATACTAATACAACAAAACACATAATAAAATTGATAGTCAACTAAAAACTGTGCGAAAAACACACAATATCATAAAACGACATCGAATAAAGTGGAGCAAAGTCATATATAAAAAGTTAGATAACAGATATATAAAATCTATTTAATATCTGACAAAATTCAAAACAGAAAAAACGTCAAACCAACTTCCTTCCAAAAAAAAACATATCAACTTAATCTCTATTTTTGGCAACATGAGGTAGTTATTTATCTGTCGTCTTGATGTTATTACTATCAAGGTTTGACACATCCATCTAATTACAATTAGAATGTTACGATAAAGTGTAGTATTTTTATCAGTTTAATATTTGAAATGTGGGTCATCGACCCCACTTGATATTATTTTTATTTTTTTATGAAGTAAAATTCATTATCTTAGTTTGGTGATGTGGTTCTTCATGCATCGCCTTGAACTTCCACTATTGTTGCTACAACTTACGCACTTCTCTAATTTTCACTTGAAATATTATAGAACGTTTCTTTTTTCATAACTTCGAATGAGATTTCAATTAAATTTTTTACAAAATTAAAATTGTGACTTTGTCACCTTAGATGAGATTTCAGTTAAAATTGTGACTTGTAATTAAACAAACTACTAACATTAGTCAAACATTTGTAGAGTACTTTACAACACCGTTATCGAGCATAGTTAGATAACTTAAATTAACATATGGTTCTAAGATTATTGTCAACTCCTCTTAAAAACTTTTAATGTTAATGAGTAGTTGTTACACACATTTGTCTAATTTTTTAGAAGATGACTTCGAATTTTAATCTATAACATTTCTTTTAAACATGGTATTATCACTACCACGTAATGCACGATTTGAACACTAATATCTTATAAAATAAAACAAAGTGTTTGTTGTCGGTTTGCGATTTTAAAATCTTTTATTTCAATGTTGTCTCAAATATGAACAAGCATATTTTGACTTGGTCAAATATATATAATATCATTATCTTAATTTTGACTTTTGAGACTCGTTCAAATGTGTTATAAGTATTCGTTATTAGGGGTGCTCAAAAACCCGATGAACCCGACCAACCCAACCCGAATTTTAAAAAAAAAAATTCAACCTGAGGTAACCCGATGCATGATCGATAAAAAAATTAGCCAACCCGACCTTATTGGGTTGGAATCGGGTTAGGCCCAAAAAAACCCAACCAACCCGATGAACCCGACCTTAAGTTTAGCTTTGAATTGTAGATGACAATCATGACATGACCAACCTCAACGTCAAGAAAGCGAAARCATCGGGGTTGGAAACGTCTAAAACTATTGTTGTTGATTGATGTATTATCATTTGATTTAAACATTTTTATTGTAATATCTAAATATTTGATGAAGTTGTATATTATCTTGAATGGTCGGTCGTATTTTAAAAGAAAGTTTTATTTTATTTTATGTGATTTTACATTGTTTAACACAACCCGATCAACCCGAACGGGTTGGGTTGGGTTGGGTTGGGTTGAACTTTTGTTTGGGTTGGATTGGGTTGGGTTGAAAATTTTCAAACCGTCAACATTGGGTTGGGTTGTTAAAACGGCTCCAAACCGATCAACCCGGGCCGTGAGCACCCCTATTCCCCATGGCCTCCCATTGACTTATTTTGTAATAAATGTTTGTGAATTAATATCTGATTCGTTGTTTTTATGGTGTTTTGTATGATTAGGACGTAACAAGTTGTTCTTACAAAATGTTTGATGATTTTATATATCATATAATAGTTATAAATGATAAATATCAAATAATGTTTAAATAATTAAATTTTATGCGATTTTCATATATATGCATATATATAATAGCACCAAATTTGAATGAAAGTTTTGATATGGTTGATGTTAGTTCGAAAAAACTTGGTTTGTATTAAGGAAACCTATATGTTATTCGGCTTACACTACAACAAAATGGGGTTTATAGGACACTCTTTATTTCTAAGCGTCCTAATAGACCTCTTTATAAGACATAATTTATAGGACCAAAAAAATAAAGCGTCCAATTTAAAGGCGTTGTAATAAGTTTATATGACGTTTTTTAACGTCGTAATAAATTTTTTAGGACACTTTTAATATAAAGCATCTCATTAGCAACTTTATAAGACACTATTTGAAAATTTGTCCTATGAAAACAAATGTCCTATAAAAAAATGAGTTTATAGAACACTTTATCAAAAGTGTCCTATAAAGTTGTTAATGCGACACTTTGTATTAAAATGTCCTGAAAACTTGTTAAGACGCCCAAAAGAGTCATATAAACTTCTTACAACACCTTTAGATAGGATACTTTATTTTTTGGTTCTATAAATTAAGTCATATAAAGCAGTCTATTGGGACACTTAGAGATTGGGGGTGTCCTATAAACTCAATTTTGTTGTAGTGTTAGAAGGTCCTTTTGAACTAGCGGAAGCGGCATAGAGGTTGTTGTAAGGACAATGGTGGATACGACAGCGATCGAATAAGGTGGTGGTGGTTGAAGTAGATGCAGTGATGACCGATATGGTGGTGGAACTGGATGGGGTGATTGTGGCGAAGACAGAGAGGGGCGGCAGCATTGGTGGAGATAAGAGGCAGTGGTTGTGGTAGAGGTGATTGTCGTTGGTGCTGATGGTGGCGATGGCAGCAATAAACATTGGTCACTATTAAAACAAATATCATATTAAGGGGGCGGTATTGTTGACGTCAGGGCAGTAGCAACCATCAAACCAAATACCAAATGAGGGTGATATCAAATGGGAATAGATTGGTAATATATTAGTTCTATCACATCCATATCCCATCTTGTTCTGTTTATTTTAATAGAACCCATCCGGTCCTGGTGATTAACACGAAATAACATTTTAGGTTCTTGAATTGAAATAATTATGATCCCTCTAGTATGCACTTTATAACGCTTCCAGTCCTTTACGCTAACTCCGTTAAACAAACTATTTTAACTCAGAGGTACATTTTAAATTTTCCTCACTGCCTCTTATGGTTTATATTCGTTATATGTGAGATGTTAGTTTTATCTCATGGGAAAGTGACTAAATGTTTAAAAAAAAACCTCCACCGCCTTATGCTTTGTTTAAATGAGTTTATTATGAGATATTTATGTTATCTCATTAATTTTGGTGGAGAAAAAGAAAATGGAGCTTTTCCCTGTGTGTATGTGTTTTGAGCCGAAGCAAAACAGAACCAAAAAGGGATGAATTGAAGCTGATTTATGTGATTCTTGCTTGAATATGTGCTACTGATATCTGCTTCTTTGTGAATCCAAGTGAGTTTTACTTTGAAAACATCTTTTAATGTGTTTTTGGGTGAATAAACCGTAAGGTTTCATACGTGAGTTTAACTTGTGTAAAACTTTCCTTATTTGGAAACTAGATATAAGAACCTTATGGTTCTTTATATGAGATTTTGAAATAAAACATTTGTTGAGGCCATTACTGGCAAAAAGGTGGATTTTTATCATATGATTATATCATGTGTCGAAATAAGGATGGCATATCAAGGAACTGGGTAAATTTAAAATAAGGGTGGCATAATCAGGAGTTGGATAAATTTGTAATAAGAGTGGCATAATCAGGAGCTGGATATATTAGGATAAGGATGGCATAATCAGGAGCTAGATATATCAGGATAAGGGTGGCATAATCAATTTCTGGAAATGATGATCTTTTGATCATGGGTTATTGTTATTGCATCTATATGATGCGCTGAGATTGATTTTATCGCATGTGTAATGAGTTATAAAATATGGGTTTTTGGATCATATGTTAATTTGTTATCGCATCCTTGTGATGTGATGACCTTCATTTATCGCATCTGTGTGATGCGAGGACTTGGGGTTGTTGCATCCTATTGATGTGATAACTTATGGTTTTGATAAAGTAAGCAATTGCTAAAGAACCAGAGGGACTCTGGTTGGTCTTCATGTTTAACCAGGGGGCCTCTCGTTGTATTTGAAATCCAAATTTTTTTCAAGTGTTTAAACATTATTCTTGACCCAGAGACTTTGGATAGACAAACCAGATGGTTGACCAGAGGGCCTCTGGCTGGCCGTGCTTTTGGGATTGGTCGTGCTTTTGGGATTGGTAGTGCTTTTTGGGTTGGCCTTGCTTTTGGGTTGGTCTGGCTTTTAAATGGCTTTACTTTTGGTTATTCATTTGAACCTTGGAACACTTGAATGATGAGCCATAGAACCTTCATACAGACGGCTAAGTAAGGGACCCAGAGGCTTTGTATGTACTATGCAGAGGTTCTGTGTTTGGGAGTTGAGCTCTATATCCGAGTACTTGGCTATTTGCGCACAAGACTTCAGTCTTTATACCCTCTGTGTCCGAGAGCTGTGTCCGAGCTTGTATTTGAGTTTTGTCTCCGACCTCTGTATCCAAGTTCTTGGTTCCAGGAAACTTTATGACTAAGTCCTCTTGGACTAAATCATCTTCAGAGTTTGTCTTTATATTTGACACTTAGAGCGCTGAAGTCTTTCTTTCATAGCATAGTTGAACCAGAAGGGCTCTCGTTGGTCTTGTCTCTGGGCTTTGATGCGATGAAGTGTGTTGTGATCACACCAGTGTGTTGCAATGTGATGGGTTCTCACACTAGTGTGTTGCGAGAAAATGAGATTGTCTCACCCAAGGTGTTATGAGGAAATTATGGTTTGTGTTATACGAAGCATTAAGTTCATGTGTTATGCGATAAATAGGTATTTTGTGGTTTGAATTCAAAACAGTATATATTTGTTATTTATTACAAATATGAGTTTTATAAAAGGTTTTGGTGATATTCACCCTGTAATTGCATAAAAAGGGATTTCTCACTAAACCCTAAGATCTAATCCTCATTTTGGATTTTTTTTTAAATGTGCATTCCAAGTCAAGCAACCAGTTGATAAAGAGAAAGGAAATTTATGAAGAAATATATGATTCTCTGCATATGGATTTTGGGATAATGTGATATTACATGTACCTACATGTTGTTTATAAGTACAAGTTTTGCATGGAGATTTTGTGTACAAATTTGGTATCTACTTTTATAATGTAGCTTTTGTATATCATTTGGGACCGAATGTGTATTTGTATTTCTTGATATATAACATGCATGATTATATGCAAATGCGGATCCTTTGGTGTTACACAGAAAGAAAAGAAAAATAAAAGAACACCAAAACACCATTCATTTAGTTGGAACATCAAGAACAACTATGAACATCAATAACATATTCATACAACTTCATTCAATAAATATATGATCCAAAACTATGTAAAATCAAAACCCTAAATCCATTAAATCAAAACTTTAAATGAAGCTTGAATCCCAAAAATCAAAATCCATAAAACTCTAAATCAAAACCCTTTCATGGTCTATTGGTCTTCATCATGACCCCCAATGCCAACAAAAACAAGAGGAACCAAACAGTGAATGAAGGAGACATCCAACCCCCAATAACCCATTTTCCATCCTCAAATCCATCCTCTCCATTAAAACCCTTCTTTTCCTTGCCATTTTCTTCAAGATTTTCCTCCTTTTCAGCTAATCCCATATGAGAAAGTATATGAGGAAAAACCTTCTTACTAGATTCTCCTCCGATCAACAGATCAGAGTGCCCGAATCCCTCCACAACCACCCTCTCGTGTCGAAAACTAGGATGGTGCAGCTTCATGTACTTGTTAGCAAGAAAAGAAGTTTTGGGGGTCACAAGAAGAGTCCTTCCACCTGATATATAAAGCGTTGGAAGAGCCATTCTCTCGGGATGAATCAGATAGGAGCTGTTTCCTTTGCTGTCAACTATAAACCCTTCGTTGCAGATCTTTCTGAGGTGTGGAAAAGCAGCCATGGGGAGTCGTGGAAGGCTTTTCTTGTTCATCCAGTGGTGAAGAGTTGATGTTATGTTATTGTGCCAAAATGTGTTACCAAATATGCCAGAAAAGACTTCACATTCGTCGCAAGTGCATCTCTCGTAGCGTGGCATGAAACGGGCTATAGATTTTAGCAGTTTTTGATTTGGGTTAGCTTTTGTTGTTTCGAGTATGGGGAGGATGCTGTTTTTTCCTAATATCATCATTGTTATCTGCAGGTTTTAGGATCAACCAGTTGCATTTCTTACTACATTTAGAAACTTATATTTAGTTCTCAAATTTGAAAGAAAGGAAAGGGAGGGAAAATATTGGAAAGGAAATGAAGTTTTTTAATTATGTTGGGAAAGGAAAGGAAAGATGTCACTAAATGTACCATTTATATTGGTTTTTCTCACTTTTCCTTATGAGGGTATATTTGTCATAAAAGATCACATACTCCTTTCAGATTTTCTTTCCCTCCCTTTGTTCCCACATTTGAGAGGAACATCAAATGATAATTTCCCTCTTGTTCCTTCCCTCCTAACTCTTCCCTTTCTTTTCCTCAAAAGGGGTTTCGAGAACAGAGTGTTAAAACAGGTGCAAAAGATAAAGATGGTGCATGTATTTACCGGGATGAGAGGAAGCCACATCTTGAATCTTGAGGAAGGTGTGAGTTTGAAGAACATGGATGAATTAGTGCAAGAGAGCGAAGCAATTCTAGTCGCAGACACATGACCTCCCATGATAGCTATGTGAATGGCTAGGCCTCCAACACAGTGTGCAACCACATGAATCTTCATGGACTTCGAATTCAACTCCAAGATTTTATCAATGGCTGAAGAAGAAGAAAGAATAATCAACACTACAACAAAATCGGATGCCAAATATGCCTAAATGTCTTAATTGTTTTATCGCACTAAAGTTTATGGGACCAAACAATTATGTGTTCTATGTAGAGGTGTTATAATAAGTTGATAAGACGTATTTGGGAACCCTAACAAGTTTTCACAACACTTTTGAAATAAAGTGTTATATTAGCTTTTTTTTTAAACACTTGTTTTAAAAGACATTTTTTTCAAACGAAGTCATATAACAAGACTAACAGGACGTTTTATCTCATTATTGTCATAAGAACTTGTTATCACGTCCAAAAGTATCCTATAACCTTAGAGTAACATGTTTACATAGGACACACCATTGTTCTAAAGTATCCTATAACCTTAGCAAATGACGTGTTTCTTTAATTACCTGCAGGAACATCGAATCTGCCAATGTCTTCGATAGTGAAGGAGTTTGAAGAATTAAGAGGGTGTAACCTTGGTTGGAGAAGCCATGTTTCATGCCCTTTGTCTAGTAGAGTTCTAACCAAATCAGTTGGCTCGGTAGGAAGCCGATAGCTCTCAGTGGAATACCCGTTAATAAGTAGTACTGGATATGGACTTTTCTCCCCTTCGAACCTCCAAGAATCAGCTTTTTTGATCTTCCATTGTCTGCAACCAATAGCAAACCCATCCTCTGCATAAACCAAGAAAACTCATCAAGATTTCTCAGATTTCAAGTATTTGAGATGTGACGATATGCAGAACCCCCAGATTACTCTCCAAAAGAGCTTTTGAGGAGACAAGGAAGGTTCCAACATACATTGAGAGGAAATGGTCCAAGTCTAGCCAATGTGGACTCCAACACGCACCCTTCCAACGGAGGCTAGATGGGCATAGATTTTCCCAAGAGCGTCGTGAGGGGCTAGATGGGTATAGACTGCCCAGAGTGTCAAGTCCCTAGAGCGGTAGACCTTGACTCCAATACCAAAAGAGCCCTTGAGGAGGTTTAGGATGTTCCAACGTATATTGAGAAGAAATGGTCAAAGTATGGCTAATGTGGGACTCCAACCAAGAAATTAATCCTTCTGGCAACATACCTGTTCTTATCTCATGGAGTGTACTGCAAGGATAAGACCTATTCAGGAGTTCTGGTGGAGCGAAACCCATGTAGTTCCCTCTTGGTTTCTGCAGGATATATGTTCTAAAGAGAGATTGCAGTAAGAGCCACACAAACTTCATTCTGTTGTTTCCTTCCATGCTAATCAGGCTCCCCAGAAGCGCGATCGTAGATATATGAAGCTCTCCTTTTAAGTCTACCATTTCTTCACTTGGACTGTTCTTCTTTACTTTCTTGAATGTCACTTGCAGCGTTGTTGACTCTTTCCATCCATATAGTCCTAAAAGAAAAGGGTTCATTACCTTCTTCCCTTCAAGAATATATCTGCATCAAATGTAGCTTTGTAAAGCTTAAATTGGTGTCCAATGAAAAGACAGGAAGCTTATGTGAATAAGCCACTACAACAAAATCGGCTTTGTACGACACAAAAAATGTCTAAATCTCCTAATAGACTGCTTTATATGACATGAAGGTTATAGGACCAAACGGTTGACGTCCTATATAAATGTGTTAGAATAAGTTGATGGAATGCTTTTAGGCATCCTAGCAAGTTTTAGGACAATTTTGAAATAAGGTGTCCTAATAGCCTTTTTTTATGACATTATTTGATAAATGCCTTATAAAAACAAGTGTTTTATAAAAAGAACACTTCTCAAAAGTGTCATATAAAAAATTAAATAGGTCAAAAAATGTCCTAAAAACTTGTTAGGATGCCCAAATACTTTTGAACATCCTATCGTAACGCCTTTACATAGGAAAGTAGGAAACATGACTATTTGGTCCTATAGAACAGTCTATTAAGACATTTCGACATGTAATCGTATAAAGCCGATTTTGTTGTAGTGAGCAATCACATCAGTTTCTCATTTAGACAGCAACGTAAAATATAGATTTTTCTTTGAGTGTTGCCAAATGGTCTCCAAGATTAAACCTTGAACCAGAAGAAGCTGTGAGAAGGAGGTGATAATGCATGAACTGTGCATAAGGAGTTCTGATGTCCACTTCACATAAGTCCACTTCTCCGTCAATTATATGTAATCTGTCCCTCTCTACAGCATTGAACTCGAGGTATCCACCGACTATTCCTCTCAAAAGAGGGTGAGATTTTCCAACAATCAAACTTTTTTGATCAAAATCCTTCGATGTTTTGGTGTTCATTTTCAATTTGAGATGGGCAACACAAGGCATACCGCCAATATGCCCTCTCATAACTTCTTTAAACCGAACATCACATCTTGATCTCCCCTCTAGCTTCCAAGACCCTATTGAACCAGGCTTTTTATCATCTTTTTCATCAATGGAACATTTTCCTTCTAAACCCATGTAAGAATTGATATCTTGAACGAGGCCCCTACTTACATGCTCAGAGGCAGTGGCAACAGTTAGACAAGGGTTTACCCCTATAGAGCAAGGGATTAAAGAGGCATCACAAACATAAAGTCCCGAGTGAATTGAAGAAGGAGACTTGGTGTCGAAAACCTGACCATTTGAATTACAAACTCCAACGAAATGATCAGAAGCAGCATTGCAGCCACCTAGAAGATGAACAGAAGTGCTTCTATATCTCGACATGAACAGTATCCCTCCTAATTTATTGGTTAATTTTTGGAAGGCGTTGATTTTGCATGGAAGCAAGGGATCGTTTGGTGGGGAGAAGCTAATTTTGTCAATGTTTTTTTCAAATGTGATTTTCCCGTCACTCTCATCATACCCCATTGCATTTAAGACCATTGCTTGGGTGCTCTTTATACCAAAACTATGCTTCAGCTTATCTATAAGGCCATGCAAAAACCAGAAGCCGGTTGGCCAACCATAAGTTGAAACCCCTTTAAAGATCAAGTATGGATAAGCTGTTGGTAACACCGTGCTCTGATCCAAAACCAGAGTAATTGTTATGGTGGAACAATTTTTACATTCGACACTACAACAAAATCAGATTTATAGGACGCAAAAAATGACTAAATGTCCTGATAGACTGCTCTACAAGACCTTAGTTTATAGGACCAAAGAATTGTGTGTGCTATGTAAAAGGGTTACAATAAGATGGTCGGACATATTTGGGCATCCTAGTAAGTTTTTTAAGACACTTTTGAAATAGAGTGTTTTATTAGTTTTTTGTAGGACATTTTTAACACATCTTTTTATAGGATTCTTGTTTTTGCAAGACACTTTCTCAAAAAATGACATATAAAAAGATTAATATAATGATTTTATTCAAAATTGTCCTAAAAAACTTGTAAGGACGCCCAAATGCGTCTTATCAACTTATTAGAACACATTTACATGAGATGCACAATCGTTTTGTCCTATAAACTTAAGTTGTATAAAACAATCTATTTGGACATTTAGGAATTTTAGGTGTCTTATAAAGCCGATTTTGTTGTAGTGGAAGAATAATTGGATGCTTGAAAATACACCCAAAAAAAAAGATTAAAACCTGAATTGTGAACCCCAATGAAGAAGTGTATGACGAAGAAATAGCGGGCCCAGGCCGTTCTTGAAACGGTATGTTGGAAAAATGCTTTTTGCCTAAGCCATAAGCACCTAGTGGTGTTGTACAGCCAGCAAGATAAGCAGCATTGTTGCCATTACAGCTGAATCCTTCACCAAGGCTGCCTGAGAGTTTCAATCCTCTGGTTTGTGACCGGAATAGTATATCAGCAGTACCAAACACTCCACCTACAAAATACCCAAAAAACAAACATTTCAGCATCATGACAAGATCCATGAAAATATCTCAATTGTTAGCAGTTTCCCATACCTGATAGAATAACAAAATCAGAAGTTAGATAATCAGTCTCATTGAGAAATACAAGCCACCTACGTGCTCTTTTCCTGTGTATATTTGTGTTATTTGGGTTTTTTACCACATACTGGACTTGACAATCTGTTTTGATAGTACATCCTGCCTGCATCATAAGAAATTTAAGCGGACACTTAGCAACTACTGACTGCTGATTTTTCTTATGTCAGCAGCCTAAGCAGTTGAAGAGAAAAATCAGTCATTCATGTGTTAAAGACCAAGGTTCAAAAAGGTGTGAGGTGAGGCGTGGTGTGGCGGTGAGGTCAAGCCTCAAGCATTCAGAGCCACGGGGAGGCCATGCCGTTCTTCAAAGTGTGACTTGTGACGACTCTGTATATCATATGCACACACACACACATGTTTTCTACTGTTACTCGAGGAATCGATGATATTGAACAATAAAATTCATATAAGAAGACCAAAATAATATATTTATATCATATGCATATATATACATAAAGAGCTTAGAAAAGGGTGGGGATCAAGTGAGAATAAATCTTTTGGTGAGAATGGCGAGAACACGGACCTTCATCTACCTTCATCCACCTGCATTCACAAGCCTTCATCTACCTTCGTTTACCTTCATTTACCTAATTCTATCACCATTACTGAAACTTCAACAAATTCATGCATGTGAAGGTGATTGAAGTATGTAAAAGTTTGTGAAAGGGAAGATGAAGGTAGATGAAGATAGATGAAGGTCAGTGTTTTTTAGCCGTTAGATCAAAAAAACAACTCATCCAAATGCTTTTGAAGCATTCTCACCTTCTAACGAAAAGGGGTTGTTCTCAATGATCCCAGCAAAAAAGGTTATATTAAGAACACATAACAAAAAAATTGCTCTATCAATGGTTCCATATACCTCTAATCTAAGACCATATACAAGTAGGTTTTCTATTAAAAAGTAAAACGTAACACACTAAAAAGGTGAAAAAAATAGAGAGTAAAAATATCAAATAACGTCTTACAAAAACGTGCATTTGGCCATGGCGTGCTACGGGGATTAACATGGTGTCAGGGATGAGACTTGCGCCACAGCGCGCCATTTAGAACACTGGTTAGGACACATGAGTATGCGATCCCCATAGTGGTGTCGTGTTGCCTGTATTGGTCTCTCTCCAGATGCTTATAATACAAAAGTATAACGTACCTCAACAGCTGAGAACAAATAATTCTTGTCAGTAGAGTTTTTGGCATTGTAAGGACAACCCGCAAGACAATTTCCACAAGCCATGCAGCTTCCCACTTCTTTGGGTTTTTTCAGATGGGCTGCCTGTTCTTCTACATCAAAATTTATACTTAGCTTTAAAGAGCTGGTTTCATTGAACTCATCACCAACCAATTTCTCCATAATTTTAGCATTAGAAAATTTCACTGGAACACTTTGTATGTTAAGCATGGATGATGCAGAGGCTTCGCATGCCTTCCAATCTGACTCCCATTCTCTGGGCCATTTCGGGTTCCTTCTTGCTCGAACAGGCGTTGGCAGCATTACACCAGCATTCACTAGCGAGCCACCACCAAGCCCACAAGCTGTCGCTGCTAAAGAATCATGTTCTGTATGTATCTGCAATTTGATCAAACTTTACAAGTTAGGTCTGTAACCACCATGACCATTTTGGCCTGCTAATAATGACAAAATTGACCCTTTACAATTGATATGCACGGCCAAATTAAGTGTAACATAGAGGTAGAATGACAAAGGAGGTGCCATGGATCAAGATGGGTGATGCTACATAACTAAAACATGGGTTCAACTATGTTACTAGAGGTAATGTATTTTGAAACCAAGGAAGTGTCTTTTTAACCAAAGGGTCATTGGCCAAGTGGTATTTGGGTTATATGTAAATACTAGCCTCCCTGGAGGTCAAAGGGTTCAAACCTCACCAAAGTCCACAGGCATGGAGTGTGTGTGAGTATTTGCCGTGTATAAATATTATATACTTCAAAAGTGTCATTTTTAATCCTCACAGATTCACAGTAAGAATTGGACCATTCTCTTGGATACATGGTGCAGGGAGAAAGAGAGACCTGAAACAATGCATCGTTGGGGCCTAAGCCAAACCCCGAGCTCTTGTTTTCGAATCTGACACTAGATAACATCCTCAAAGTATGAGTAGGAAAATCTTGAGCTTCCCATTTACGACCTTTCTCAAGCAAACAACACTTTATCCCCGCCATTGACAGGCGACAAGCGGCAACAGAGCCTCCATATCCAGACCCCACAACAATAGCATCATAACCGTCATCTGCCTCACCACCACCAAAATAACACTCCTTTATGCCATCTTTCTTCATTTTCCCAGATATAACTAGAATAGAACTACTGAACTAGATAAGATGTGCCCTGGGCAGTTGGCCATATATAAGTTCCTTTCAGACTGCAGGCCATCTAAAAGTGGTTAAATGGTGACAAGAATCTGAGCTAAGATTCATCGATTTCAAAGATTCATGGATTAAATTAAGCACCCTTTGGCATTGATGTATTAAATTTGGACAGAGAGATGTTCCTTGTTATCTGCTCCTCTACTTTTCAACCTAGACAAGGGTTCTGATTCTTTCTTTTGCGTTTACAGCTAATAGAGCTCATAAGTTTGTCTTAAAATGGCGTATGACCTTGTGTCAATATCACATAATACAATTTTAGGTCATCCTCTAAGGATTCTGTTTCATCGTTTTCTTGCAACTTTTAGGTAATTTTTACAAATTTTGATTTCATCGTTTTCTTGCAATTTTATCTAGTTTGCCCACTATTCGTCGCCTCTCAGTCGTGTGAGTGGAGGGCCCTTTGGAGGTTATCTACGAGGACTGATTTTGAACACATCGTAAACTCCAATGGTTACATTATCATAGATTTTTTAAGGTCAGAACAGAATACTCTATCTGCTTTCAGCCAAAAGACTACGGAGACAAAATTCGAATGCTAGTCCAACTACATCCTGTTCAGATAGTTCATTGTACCGTACAAGTTATTAAGGCTATTGGAACCCAAACAGTGCTCACCACAGATGAAATCGGTCTTTCATTTCTGATAAACATATGCATTGGTACTTACGTTTGGAAATCAAAACTAGGACTCTAATATCAGATAAGGATTGTGATTGACTGTAAAATACACACTGCCAGGTGAAATGGCTAACCTTAAAGAGCACAGATTCGAATTAAGAACATGATCAATCTGCAGGATGAGAGTTTCCAAATATACTCCAATTTCTTCATCATCGCCGTCCGGCGTAAATTCTCGGTTCACCGGCGATACAGCATCCATCATCTTCGTCGTCGTATGACGCTCTTAGTTGGGTATTTTTTTTCTTTTTTTAATAAATAGCAACCTACTTTCACAATTTTTTTTATTATAGCATTCTATTTTTGTTTTTCTTTATTATAAAAATATACTTTTAAATTATTTTTTATTAAGACATCGTACTTTAAAAAATATACCCATCATAGCAATAAGTAATCTGTTATCTTTTAAACCGGTTAACCCTAATCAATCCCATACAGTTTTCGGAATAGAAATGGAATATCCCCATAAACGTAATTGTTACTGTAATTGTCAAATTATTTCGTGGATTGGATTGGGTAGAGCGCGCCCCTGATAATTGCGTCGCCAAAAGCGAGAGAAACCCCATCCCTCTCTGGTCCATTTATATCATAATCATATCTTCCCCTCAATGAATATTCGGATTAGATTGACTTTTTTGCTTATGTGGCTTTAATGAGGTGATGTGGATGACACTATCATTTTGATGACTTACTTAGAATAAAAATAAAAACCTATTTCAAATTAGTATTAGTGATTTTCATTTTTCATTGTTATGATTAGAAAAACACTTAATTTTTTTACTTTTTTTTATTAAATTGTATGCAAATTAAATATTCTAGAATAAAAAATATTTCTTAAATAAATATGTTACATTATTTTTGAGATATATTTTGTTTGTAAAAAAAGTAACACTTCTTATTTTATGTTGTTAAAAAAATACATATCTTTTTCTAAAATGTTAACGAAATAAATTATGTTCTACAATTTTTTAATATTGTTATATTAATAAATAATTCAAAAAAAATCTAATTAATGTAATATATTTATATGTCAAATAAAAGTTTTTAACAAATATAATATATTTTTAAAAGATAATATTTTTGTGGTAAAAAATGAACAATTCTTATTTTCTTTTTTCAGAAAGCACATATTTTAAAAAAAAACATTAGCGAGATAAGTTGTCTTCTACTAATTTTATTAATATTGGTATATTAATGAATAATTTATAATTTTTTAATTCATTTAATATATTTATTAAATAACATGTAAAATATCTAAATATTAAAATTAAAAGTACATTATTTTAAAATAACTAGTAGATGGTATAATAAAATAATTTTGAAAGTACAATGTTGTAATAAAAAAGTAACATCACTATAGTACATGTGGACATCCTACGTGGACAATAAGGTAGCATGAAAACCTGGTATAATGGGTAAATTTAAATCAAAAGATTACCCAATGCTATAATGGGTAAATTTTTCAAAGTACAATGTTTTAATAAAAAATAGTTTTAAAGTACATTGTTGTAATAAGAAAAACTAGAAGTACAATGCTATAATAAAAAAATTTATGAAAGTAGATTATTATTTTGTGCATTTTACCCTTTCGTGAATCGTGATTGTTTGGATAAAACTTATATCGGTAATAAGGAGTTTTTGAAGAAGTTAAACATTTCTGACTTATAATAAGTTCATAAGTGTTTTTGTAGAAAAACACAAGTTGTTTCATTTGTAGAAAAACATAAGTTGTTTCAAATAAGCAATCTCAAACACCCCCTAAGACGAACCACCTGTTTTACGGATAACTCAAAGTAATCGCATTTGAACCTCTATCGCTATAAGAGAACCTCTATAGCAATAAGAAGATTTTTATTTTCCTCGAACCTGAAGTTCAAACCAATCCGGCACTCAGTTGCGTATCCTTGGAGTTCCGTCAACCGTTAGATTTTAACTTTTTAGAGTAAGGGGCCGTTTACCAAATACTTATCTGGTAAGTGCTTAACAGTAAAATTAGCACCATTATTTACTTATCAAATAAGATTTTAGTGTACCAAAACGACATCGCATGCAACAATTTATCCGGTAATCGTTTACCATGGTAAGAGTCGTCACTCTCACTTATCGGGTAAGACTCTTGGTTCTTGTCTCGTTCCGGTAAGATTGTTGGTCCTTACAATATTCATCTGGTTAGATAATGTGACTTGGTAAACGTTTACCCGAATAAGCATTTGGTAAATGACCCCTAAATTATATTTTTTGTCCTTGTGGTTTGTTAAAATTTACATCGCATTAAAGTAAAATTAGTTTCAGGACAAAATTTACCGTAAATTATAAATCATAAAAATGAAATCAGTAGTTTTTAACAAATCACGAAGACAAAGAAAACATAATTTACTCTATGTTTTATATTAACAAAATGATTTTGCAAAAATATTTAGAAAATGAAACGATATTCAGATAAATCATTTCCTAGAAAAGTTTTTTTTTTTACCACAAACACCTAAATTTTAAAATATTGGAATAATCGAAATGGATTTTACTTGAAAAATTACCTTTTTACCATTTCGTTTCATATTTCTTGGGATTTTTATTATCTTTTTAAATATAATTTTTGGAAAGTAATTTAACAGTATCATGTTAAGTAGATACAATGAATAGCAGCAAAGGTAGGACAGCACGATTCGTGATATTTATAACATGCTAGTTATCATTAGGGTGCTTGTGGGTTGGGTTGATTGGGTTGAAGACATTTGAACAAACCTAACTTAATGTTTGCGGTTTGAAAAATCTTAACTTATCCCAACTCAAACCAAAGTGCAACCCAACCCAACCAGTACGGGTTGGTCAGGTTAGTCGGGTTGATATTTTAGTACATTAAAATATCCTTCTAACCTAGAATATATATTAATTCTCAACTCATAATTTATTTTTCATCATCAACCATTTGATAGAACTTATACATATTTCTTACGTATATCACATTCAGTTAATTTTCTCAATTTACATATATATGTTCACCCTTACTGAACATATATACCAATGAGTTATATAAAGATGTAAATCGATTGAAAATATATGTATATGAATAGCATACATGATAGTGTAATTGTTTAAGAAACATATTAATAAAAATTCAACAATCATATTAAATCTAAAAAATAAAAGGATATCGGGTTCATAGTAACTCAATATCAACATAATACCTACGATTTGGCAATTTTACAACTTAATTAGACATCGGGTTGCTTCGGATTGAGTTATTTCGTGTTAGGTTGGGTTAATTGGGTTGGTCGGGTTTTTGAGCACCCCTAATTATCACCTAAGATCTGTCATTACGCTGTAATTATCAAATAGATTTCTTAAATTTCATATTAACTTTAGCAATTTTGTTGCTATTCCTTCCCATGCATTATAATGAAACAAGTTTCTTAATTGTCATATTAGCATTAAAAAAATTATATTTTAATTAAATAACAATAAAACTTCAATTAAATAATTTTTGTTATAATTAAATACCAAATTATTAACTTATTGATAAATAATAGTATGAGAACACAAAAATATAAAATTATGAGATTATTAAAAATTAAATTACCAAAAATAAACAATAAGACTGTTGATTATTGAGATTTAGGGGCCGTTTATCAAATACTTATGGGCCATTTACCCAATTGTTTATCCGGTAAGCGCTTAGTGATAGGAATTAACACTATAATTTATTTTGATACGTAAGATTTTAGTATATCAAAACATATCGAATGCAACAATTTAGTGGGTAAGCGTTTACCTGGGTAAGAGTTGTCATCCTCACTTACTGGGTAAGACTCAACATCATTCTAATCGCTCTTACCCGGTAAGATTCTTGACCATTCTCATGTTCATCCGATGAAAAAATTTATCTGGTAAGTACTTACCAAGTAAATGTTTAGTAAACGGCTTCTTACTCTGTAAGCGCTTACCGGCAAAATTAACACTATCATTTACTTATCGGGTAAGATTTTAGTTCATCAAAACGACATCGTATGCAACAATCTACCCAGTAAGCACTTACTGTGGTAAGAGTCGTTGCATTCACTTACCAGGTAAGATTCTTGGTTCTTACCATATTCATCCGGTAATGTAATATGATTTGGTAAGCACTTACCCAGGTAAACATTTGGTAAACGACCCCTTAATTACTAGTTAAATGATTATATTTTGTATTTGTTAATTAGCAAGTGCTAATTAAATAAAACATAATATCGACCTAATTGTAACTTAATCCATTCGGCCGTCCTCTATCTTTGCCGACCAATTCATAATGATTTGCTAAAAAAAACACAAATCAAAAAGACAAATAGCATAAAAAGATAGAATTAATGACAAAAACTTTGAACAAATAAATCATTGGAAATTACAAAAATCAAAATCAAAATTAAAAACAATGTCTAAAATCAACATCAGAATCATAAAACGAAATCAAAAAACTCAAAAATAATAAACCAGAAATTTGGAGACTAAGGGTTCGTTTACCAGTTTATCAAATATTTATCGGATAAACACTTATGGGTTGGAGTTATCACTCTTACTTACTTTATAAGAATTCGACCATCAAATTGATACAATATGACAATTAACATACATAATCATTATCAGAAAAAGAAAAAGAAAAATTAAAATACATTGTTGTTTTAAATAAATGGCAAACCATAAATCATTTAAAACAGATAAATAGTTGCATACAATAACGTTTTTGTTGACTAAAATCTTACCTAGTAAGTATGTGATAGTGTTAAATTTTACTAGTAAGCGCTTGCCGGGTAAGTGTTTGGTAAACAGCTCATTAGGTGCCGTTTACCAAACGCTTACCAAATCACTTTACTTTACGGGATGAATATGATAAGGACTAAAAATCTTACCCGGTAAGAACAAAGACAAGAATCTCAAGTCTTACCCAGTAAGTGAAGACGAGGACTCTTACCATGGTTAGGGATGGGAATGGACCCCGACCCGTCGGGTAACCCGGTCCACCCGCCCCGGTCGGGGACGGGGATTCCCCGAAAAATCGGGTCTTGGGGACGGGGACGGGGATCCCCGCTTGGCGCAAGCCGGGGACGGGGACGGGGACGGGTATAGCACTCCCCGCCCCGCCCCGTACCCGTTTTTTATATATATATTTTTT
>NC_037536.1:12487448-12497976 GCF_001531365.2 Cynara cardunculus var. scolymus | reverse complement strand
TAATATAACATTTTATAAAGATAATAATTAAGTATTCTGTTAGAACTCAATGATTATCCTAATTATATTTTAGATTTTTTATATTTAAAATTGATATGTTTATCATGTATTTATGTTTATCTGCAGTTAATTACACGAATTCAGATATGGAGCTTTAATAAGTTGTACTTACGCACAATCAACTTGTAATAGTGAGTTTTAAGTAATATGCATTAATAAACAGTACTTTATGCATAAAAAATGATTTTTAAGAGTTTTTGTCAAATGTTTTATAATATAGTATAGATATAAAGATAATAATTAAGTATTATGTTAGAACTCAATTATTATCCTAATTATATTTTAGATTTTTTTTATATTTAAAATTGAGATGTTTATCATTATTTGATTATGTTTATCTTTAGTTAGTTACACAAATTCAGATATATGGCTTTAATAAGATGTACTTACGCACAATCTACTTGCTATATTGAGCTTTAAGTAATATGCATTAATAAACAGTACTTTATGCATAAAAAGTGGTTTTTAAGAGTTTTTGTCAAATGTTTTATAATATAGTATAGATATAAAGATAATAATTAAGTATTATGTTAGAACTCAATGATTATCCTAATTATATTTTAGATTTTTTATATTTAAAATTGAGATGTTTATCATTATTTGATTATATTTATCTTCAGTTAGTTACACAAATTCAAATATATAGCTTTAATAAGATGTACTTACGCACAATCTACTTGTTATATTGAGCTTTAAGTAACATGCATTAATAAACAGTACTTCATGCATAAAAAGTGGTTTTTAAGAGTTTTTGTCAAATGCTTTACAATATAGTATAGATAATCATAGTTATTTTATATATTTGGTTACTATGTTATGATGGTTCTTAGAGCATCTCCAACGGAGGTTCTTATAGGAACCTCATGTTTGCATTTGTTGTTGTCATCTCACTTTCAACTCATCAAATTAAGAACTTAGATAAATGTCTACAATAGTGGTTCTTACAAGAACATCTTTTTCGTGGGTTCCATATAATTTTTCAACATCAATAATTTTGGCTTCATTATTTGTTTTGCAATTGTTTTAATTTGTTTTGACAACTGTTACACAAACATAGGGGAATGGGGGACTCTTGGGGGTATCCAAGGGACGGGGAGAGGGTTTATTGGAGCAGGGTTTTTTTTTTCCGGGGGTGGTCCATCGGAGCATTGGAGGTGGATTGTAGGTTGACGCTAAAAAGTGGAGAAGAGAATGAGATGTGGGTCTTGATGTGTTGATCGGTGGTGACGTTATAGACAGAGTTAGTGAAGTTCACTAGTGATGATACAAATCGGGTTGTGTGTATATCAATACGTGTCTCAAGCTTTGTGCAAAAGGACGGAAATACCCTCAACTTCCAAAGGAGAAAATGGATGGATGTTACGGTGAGGAACCAAATCCAACAAAATGTGCAAACAACGAGTCCTAACTTGTAGTAAATAAAGTTTAAAGACCAAATTTGTAAAAACTACCAAACATTAGGGACCATATTCATAATTAACTCTAAAATTTTACTTAAAATAGGTTGTTTTAGCTAATATCGGGCATGGATACGACCGTTTTGGGAAAGCGGAGAAGATGCTGAAGGGCAGGGCTCACATGAGACGCGGAACACATATAAGGCATGGTCTGCTCCCTTATCCGACGGTCCAACCTTACCCATCATCTTTGCTAGGATCCCTTTTCATATGGTGACGAGAATATTTGAGAATTCATTAATGGAGGAGATTCTGTGAAAGATCCTTACTCCATCAACTGACAAAACCCCCCTTCCTTTATCTTTTTATCTTGCTGTTCTGCAATTCGACCATACTTGAATTCATCCATGACCATGAATTCTATTTCTTTCAAATGTTATCATCTTCCATCCTCTATCAAGGGTAGTAACGATTCTTTCAGTTTTGATTCATCGAAATCCATAATTCGATTCAATTTCGTAAACCCTAACCGTCGACGTATATCCTATGAGAATACCATTTCACGAAGTTCAGTTGTCTGTTCTTCTTCAGACGATGCAGCCGCCTCCGGTTCTGTACCTTCCGGGGATAACATCCCTAGGTTCGTTTCTGTATCGACGCTCGTTTTATTTTCGTTTTTTCGTTTCCCCCTTTGTGTAGTTACATGGATTTGATACTTTGTTGCACATAATATGTATTTGATAGAGGTTATTCGATCTTTCCATCTTCATATGAACAAAATCCAACATCTTTCTATGAGTAATTAGAAATTAATATTTCAAGGAGTTATGCTGTGTTTTTTACGAAGGAAAGGAAAGGAAGGGAAATTGAAACTTTTTTTTAGGGGTGTTTGAGATTTCTTATAAAAACAACTTATTAACTTATTCCGATTTGGTACAGGTAACAAACATTTTTGAGTGTTTGGATAAACAACTTATACCGGTGCCAAACCGGTAATAAGGAGTTTTTGAAGAAGTTAAATTTCCCTGATTTATAATAAGTTGATAAGTGCTTTTGTATATAAGTTGTTTCAAATAAGCAATCCCAAACACCCCTTAAGAGAGAAGAAGAAAGGAAACAAATCATTAAGTTTCCTTCCGGAACTTTCATCCCAGATGTGGGAGGAAAGGTCGGAAAAAAATTAAAACCCTTTAAAAAGATTATTAAAATTAAAAAACTATGGCCAATTTGGTTTGCGGGATTTGATTTGGATTCTCCAACCCCACTTTTGGTTCAGAGGAACAGCCTGATTTGAGATCCCGAGATTTTAATGAATTCCCACGAACATGCGATTTTTGGTATTTCACGGGATTTCATAGGACTTTTTTTCGTAATAACGTATTAGGGACACTTTTTTGTAATAATCAACGGATAAAAGGGTAATTTAATTACTTTTATAATCCATCATAATTTGTTTCTGTAAATTATTTACGAAGAATGGAATTCAACTCCATTCCAAATCCTGCAAAGATTCCAAACGTTACGTCAAACCAAACGAGTTAGATGTTTTTTTCAAAATCAAGAAACCAGCTATTTCATGTATTGTTCATGAATATCATTCATCACAAATATAATGCATTTTCTTGATAAATAGTATCATGTATTTCCATCATGAACATGATGCATTATTTGTCATGAATATCATGTACTTCCGTTAGAGTAAATTTCATCATGAATATGCAATTATCTATCAATACATTCATCATGAATCAAACATAAATAGTTGGATCTCAAGTTGTCAAAATATTTACAGTTCTCATTGAACATGCCCGTAATGTTTGATACAAGTTAAGGGGTTGTTTACCAAATTTTTTATTTAGTCCTGTATGGATAAATTTGTCTGTCTGGATAAATGAGKGTTGTTGTTTACTTTTTTTTATCTGAACCAACAGTCTGAATAACATAAATGACCGATTTACCCCCCAATATTAAATGTTTGAACATCAAAACAAAAAATCATAAATAGGCCGAAGATGGGGTGTCTCATATGGGAAGGAGGCGGTGCTTTAAATAAGGAGTAGGGGTGTCATTTTTGTGGCTGAATGGGGACAACATACCATTTCTATCTGTGCGATTAAGCCATGTTCTGTGCGAATAAGCCGTAAGTAAACAACCCAAATGAGCTGTGCGAATAAGCCAAATAGACCAATAAGCCTAATTAAGCCGCATGTAAACAAGGGTTAAAGAAAATAAATACATATAGCAAAATTCCACTACAATTTCAACTCAAGAAGGAGAACACATGCTTATTTTCAGTTTGATTGCCAATGCAGCAACTTTTGCATTATAGAAGGACCAGAGACTGTTCAAGATTTTGTTAAAATGCAATCGAAGGAAATCCAAGACAATATAAGGAGTAGGCGAAATAAGATCTTCCTCCTAATGGAAGAGGTACAATTTTTTATCTGAAACCGTTCTTTTTTGCACAATGATACCGTTTCTTCTTGCTATGTGTGTTTTTCTGTACGAAAATGGTCATCAGTGGCACGGAGATAACGAGTTCAACTTCACAGGTACGAAGGTTAAGAGTGCAACAACGCTTAAAAAATATAAAACTCAATGAGAGCAGCTCTGAGGACAACGAGATGCCCGACATTCCTTCTTCAATTCCTTTTCTACCTTCGGTGGTAAATTACTCTTTCTCCTGCATGTCTGAGGTTGTAGGCTTGTTTAAGAGTCGGCTGTATTGTTAAAAGCTCTCTTTTTTCAATGATGTACGAGACTGCGAATTTCTCTTGGTTGCATTCTACAGTTATTTTAATGTGTGCTTAATCTAGATAGAGAAGAGGGGGGGGGGGGTAAATAGTCATTTATGTCATTCAAACTATTTATTCAGCATAACAAACAAATGACGATTTAGTTTAATCCACATAGACAGCTTAATCCATATAGGGCTTAATGGAAAAACAACGAACAACCAATCAGTTGAAACCCAAGGTATCGTACATGCCAAAAAATTTGGAAGTTTTGGAGCTACATTGATTCTCGGTCATTTGAATCTTAAAATTATCACATAAAATATAATGCTCCCTCGGTCCCATTACAATTGTCGCAACTTCCATTCCTTGTTTTTGACAAGTTTGAAGCCAAAAATTACTTAATTGCCCATTGTCATCGTTACGAATTGTTGATGCTATTTATTTTCTTATACTAAATTTCCATGCTTTAGCATTATAAAAGGGTAGTTTTGACATTTGATGAATAATCGAACACTTTTATTAAGCTATATGTAGAGAAACATACGGAGGTTTCTCTTTAGATTGCTCTTTAATGTAAAGTAGGTGCTTTTTTTGGTACGTAAAGGTTAAGGGGCCGTTTACTAAATGTTTATCCGGTAAGTACTTACCGGGTAATTTCCCTCACCGGATGAACATGATAAATGCCAAGAATCTTACCCGGTAAGAGCGATGATAAGGATGGAGAATCCTACCCGGTAAGTGAGGGTGATGACTCTTACCCGGGTAAGCGCTTACCAGGTAAATTGTTGTATAGTATACATTTTGATATACTACAATCTTACCCAATAAAATAAATTATAGTGTTGACTCCTAATATTAAGCACTTACCGGGTAAGCATTTAGGTAAACGGCCCCTAAGTGTTTGTATTTAAGCACCTCTTAGTCTCTTAATATATTTTTACTGACCATCTTTGTTTTTATTATTTGACCTAGACCCCGAAGACGTTGAAGCAGCTCTATTTGACAAGTTTTTCGTTTATATCAGGAATTATAGTCTTCGGTGGCCTTCTTGCACCAATTGTAAGATCATATACTTGACATGGATTCAACTTTGATGTCAACCTTATTCTTCTAACATGATTATGCTTCTGAGCCACTCCCTCCATTCCAAAATAAGTATCCACAATTAAAAAAAACACACACAATTTAAGAAATACGTAATTATTTATTATTACACTTCTTAATTAGCCGAATGACAATTACGATAGAGGCACACATTCTCTCTCTATCACATCAACTCTTAAATATTATCGACGTCATAATTAAGGGTAGAGTTGAAAACTAAAGTAATCATAACTATTTATTTTTGAAAGTGGACCACTTATTTCGGGACAAACTTAAATAGAAATGTGGACACTTGTGACGATTCTAACATGGAAACTTATTTTCCATGTCAGTTGGAGCTAAAACTAGGTGTGGGTGGCACCTCATATGAAGATTTCATAAGCAATATGCATTTGCCTATGCAACTGAGGTATGTGGGATCAGTTACTAGTTACTATTATATCTGAGATCATACAAAAACAAACAATAACACAAATCTCTTTAATTATATTCATTTCAGTCAGGTTGATCCTATCGTGGCATCGTTTTCGGGTGGGGCAGTGGGTGTAATTTCGACTCTGATGCTGCTTGAAGCCAACAATGTCATGCAACAAGAGAAGAAAAGGTGCAAGTATTGCCATGGAACCGGTAAGTTGTTATTCCTTTTTTTTGTGTCGTTTTACTACTGACCGCCGCTTACTCTTACTGGGTAAGAGGTGCTTATCCCGTAAGAAGGGATGCTATTTACCAACACACTCTGACCCACAAATATGTTGACTGAGATGCTGACCTAGCAAGAAAGGGGTTCCTTTCTGACTCTGTCAGTGCTTTAGCGAGTCAGACATTTTGTAAACAACCATTTTTCATTTAGGGTTTACCCAGACACTTGGTAAACAATCATTTTACGGTTAGCTGGATAGAACCACTTACCCAGACTGCACTCTTACGCTGTGTTCTCGAGATCTTTTCTATGAAAGAAAGGAAAGAGAGGGGAAATAAGACGTACCAGTGTTCTCGAAATTGTTTAGGAGAGAAAGGAAAAGAATTGGAAGGAAAATAAATGGTAAAATTTCCTCCCAAATGTGGGAGTAAAGGGAAGGAGAGAATAAAAATCCCCTTGTGGCCACAGAGGTTCAAATGCGGTGACTCCGGGCTATCTGTAAAGCAGGTGGTCACCCTGGAATTAGTCGGCTCGCATAGCGGGTTGGGTAGAGGTCAGATTTGCATAAATCCAACCATCCGGGAGGGATCCCACCTCCATCTGGAACATATTGGGTTGGGTTGGTTTGGTTTGGAGTTGAAACATGAGTTTAATCCTTAACTTGAAAGAACAAGCTTCTAGTAGGATCCAAAAATATTTGTTTTCATTAAATGAGATATTCCGACTTGAACCAATTACAGGGTACTTGGCTTGCGCTCGATGTTCTTCCAGTGGCGTGTGCTTAAACATTGAGCCGATATCTGTATCAAATGCTTCTGATCGTCCATTACGAGCTCCCACTACTCGAAGGTGTCTGAGCTGCTCCGGGGCAGGAAAGGTATACTGAAAACCATACATTCAAGAAACTTCAGATAGTTGTAGGGACCATTTTCTTAGTGCTTATAGTCTCTTACTGGTTAAGTAGTGCTTCATGGGTATGAGATAATGTTGATTACCAACACGTTCTGATCAACAAATGTTGCTGACCTAGATGCAGACCCAGTAAGAGTAGAGAGACTTACAACTTAATGAGCTTAATAGTTTGGACGGCTTATTTGCTTAGCCATACGTGAGTGTTTCTTTATGTCTTAATCGTTAAGCCATTAAGCCAAAATGATTACATAGAAGAAGCCAGGACCCCTCACTTGTCCCCGTTAAGCCACCTCAAACAAATTAGTACCAGAAATGCCCCAGAAATAATCCAACCGTCTCTCTTTATCTCCCTCAAACCCATTGGTTCTCTGGTCCCTCTGATGGACAGACTTATCCAAACAGAAAACTTATCCAATATAGAGCTTAATGAAAACAAGTCAAAAACCCCTTACCAGTCGGCATTTTGCTCTACCCAATTCTTGTTTTCCAGTAAACGGACTCTTAGTTTCTTTTACTTTCTTGCACATATTTCTTAAACTTTTAATTATGGGTATGTTGGTTCAGGTAATGTGCCCGACGTGTCTTTGCACAGGAATGGTAATGGCGAGTGAACACGATCATCGTATAGACCCATTCGACTAAAGAGCCTTCTGTTAGAGCAATGCTGGTCTATAGCGGCAAACGGATGTATTTATCGGGCTAACACTCATAACGATAAGTCGTATAGCGGATTGCTGTTTCGATCACGGCATAGGTGTTGATGAACGTTCATATTTATATCCGTTTACCAATATGGTAAAACAAAGATGCATTTTAAACATACTAGTTGTTCTGTATGCGTGCGTAAAATAATGGGATTTAAAATTCTAGAGTAAATTACAAAATTGGTCCTTGTGGTTTATATCTAATGAAATAAGATTTCATTTACTTATTACTAATTTTAATGAAATTAACCACAAGGGTGGTGTCTGATTGGTTTGAGCTTGATTCCAAATGTTAGAAGTACCTGGCGGTCCCAGGTTCAAATCCAAAGAGGAATAAAAATTCCCTTGTGGCCACGGAGGTTTAAATGCGGTGACTCTGGGCTATCTACAAAGCAGGTGGTCGTCCTGGGATTAGTCGGCTCGCATAACGGGTTGGATATCCAGGTTAATCAAATAACAAAATTTATGAAATTATTTGATTTTTTTTTAATTATTAAAATTATAATAGTTTTGAAAACATAAAGTATAACTAGTTGTGTACCCGCGCAATGCGGCGGGAGCTGTGAATTTTAACGATTTTGAAGTTTCACTGGTTTTATTAGAGAAGATTTTACGATGATATAAGTTACACTTGGTTTAGGCAAGTAGTTATCGACAGTTTTTGATACTTACCGTTTAGGTTTTGAAGCTTCTGACCACTGCACCTCGTAAAAGGGCCCGACCCCTTGACTCCGACATTCAGTGATCCCGGATGCTAATTAACTTATACAAAAGTGATCTCCACAGCTCTTAGTTCATATCACAACTTAACTATAACACCTTTAGTCTTGTGTAAATCTTGACCAAACGGCCAATGATTACTAAATTAAACAGTGGGCTCATGTTAGACATAGTGAATTTAGAGAATATTTGAACTTCAACTAAAAAAGAAACCGGATATTTTTCGATTACATAATAACGATAGCTGAGAGTTTAGAAGCTCAAATCTCCTAAACCCGTCAACTGGCACAAACCATTGAACAGTTGGCTTTGCATTATTGCATACATGTGCCAATACGATCAGCGATCTCATCCCACTGCAAGCTCTTCCCATGAGTAACTATCTATTCCGACTTGTGGACTTGCATGAGAATGTCCGTAACAGTAGATATTTGCTTCGGTGGCGCAGTGGCCGCTGCAGCGATGGTGGCAGCGGAGGTAGCCGGATGAGAGTAGACTCTGAAGTTGGGAGTTTGGCCAGTAAGATGTTGAACAATTTCTTTAAACTGAGAAGCATCTGTAAAATAATAGTCTCGGTCATGGCCACTATATACAACAAATGTTGAGATATACCTTAGAAGCAGTGTAAGCATCCATTCCCCAGGTCAAAACAGCAGCAGAAACCACCATATCAACAGATGAATAGCAAATAAGCCAATACATTCAAAGTTTGGCAAAGACTCCACATGACCAAAGGAGCAAAGGTCTGATCTGTTTAGGCAATTAAATAAGTCAGTCTAAACCAGAACAAGAAAGAAACAGTGAACCATTTTCCAAAACACAACCCTACCACCAAAATTAGTCTATACACCAAGACAGCTGCACAAGATTGTAAAGGATATATTGGCCAATATTGAGACTTATATTAATACCACAAAACCACAACATATTGGCCAAACTGTGCAATATTTATTCCATCACCTCAAATCATTCACAGACCCAAACACCTCAAATCATTCCCAATACACTGCCATAAGTTATATATGATATGTGATGAAAAAAATGGTAATATTTAACAAAGAAAGAATTGAAACATTTTTGAGATGATATGTTGTTTTTTTGTTATTTGAGTTTGCAAACCCTGCGAAGTCTTTAAGACCAAACCTGTGTCATGGTCAACAAACCAAAATAATAGATAAGCAAATGCAAGTCACCAACACAAAAAATCTGTACATTATGCTTACAGTATAAAAGTATGCAAATAATTTCAGTATGAGACAACCATCCATATCTGTGGTGAAATCAATCATAAAAAGGGAAAACTTGAAATTGATTATTACACAAACAATTAATTCCACATAACACGCTTGATAGTATTAATCCAAATATTCGTTTTGAAAAATCACATTTATTAGTCAACAGCCGAATTTTTTAGATAGTTTTTCATATTCGATAATTATTGATAATGTAATAACCATTTATATAGAAAACTAAAACTAAGAAGCAATCGATACAGAAAAGGCAAATTTAGAAAAATGGAACTGACCGATTTCAGTAGCAATCGATAGAAAAAACCAATTCCAACCAAATCTCAAAGAGAGGCCGTCTTCAGTGCGGAAAGGAGCAGGACTGAAAAATGTGTTGGGTCTGTGAAGAAACAATTAGCAGGGTAATTGCATAATAACAATGAAAAGGGATAAGCAACAGGAAAAAAAATGTTCCAAGATTTCCAAATCTAACAAACAACCAAGGTTAGCGACGGTGTATACGGCGTGTGTGTGTATACACACACAATCAATGTATAAMCAGAAGAGCCAACAGAAGTTGGTACCTAAAGCATCAAGGATTGTACTGGAAAGGGGGCCAGTTGACAAATTTGTAGAAATGAAGTACTGGAAATTAAAAGCCATTTAAAAGACATAACAAACATTTCATCCACCATAAGTGGCAGACTGTAGAAAACAAATGAGTATCATTACACTTTCAATATTTAAAGATCCTTCAGATTCACAAGTTACCATTCACCATTCAATAAGATCATATCTTCCATCACTTCTTTTAACTGGGATTTCCATGCTTTTGCATTGTTCTACAATTAAATTAAATTAAATTAGAGTTAAAGGGAAGAAACTGCACATTGATGCAAAATATGAAGGTTCTATCAAGAAATACTCACTGCAACAAACATTATGGAAATCGTCTTAGGAGCCGTTTACCAAATGTTTAACCGCGTAAGCGCTTACCAAACATTACCTTACGGGATGAATATGGTAA
>NC_037536.1:12484174-12486765 GCF_001531365.2 Cynara cardunculus var. scolymus | reverse complement strand
AGGACCAAGAATCTTACCCGGTGAGAGCGAGATAAGGACCAAGAGTCTTACCCGGTAAGTGAGGGCGACAACTCTTACCACGGTAAGCGCTTACCAGGTAAATTGTTGCATACGATGTAGTTTTGGTGGACTAAAATTTTACAAGTAAGCACTTACTAGGTAAGTGTTTGGTAAACGGCCCTTTATACAATCATACAAACCTAGTCTTGCCAAAACAAACAAACTCATGTTTCACAAGTTTAAAGCAGAGGTACAGATAAGACATATAGTAAACTAAACCATTCAGACCATGCCACCAAATCTAAACCTAATCTAATGTAAAGAGGTTGTGCCATATGTTAAACTAATTCAATCAGACTATGCCACCAAATCCATGATCAAATTAGATCAGTTCTTAACAAATGAACAAATCATCAAAACCAAAATGCATAACTGATAAACTGTGTTTACCATTAACACCCTCAACCCTTGAGATCCATACTTACAAATATAAGTCGATGAAAATTCATATAAATATAGAACTCATAGACAGATGAATAAACAAAAGATAGGAACTTTGCATTTCCTTTCGGACTTCAACCTGCTTCTGTTTGCACTCATACTCAACGGGTAAACAATATATTAAGGATATGAATTTGTCCCGAAATACTTTGTAAATCATGTATATAATCCATTGTATCAGAAAGTAATTTGAGCTCACATGCAATGTTTGATTGGGTTTGGTTGCAAAATTAACACCAAAAATGCATACATTTGTCGCTCAAGTGTTCGATTATTAGTCAAGCTGAATCAATGCTATCGTGGATTGTTATCTGCAAAAAAGTAATTCTGTCTTAAATCTTTTGAAAGGGAAATTGGCGATAATTGATATAGATGAAACAAACAATTTGAGGATTTGAAGATTTACAGACAATTATGCTTCCACAATTTACCATCCGGTGACAATAGAGATCAAAGTTGTTATGCTAACATACTAAATCTGATGCTTACGTAAAAGGTAAGCAGTAAAAGAAGCTCTGCAATTAAATTAAGCTTATATGACCTACCAGAAATGGAGTACAACCCAAACATCAAAACCAGTAAATAACAATACAAAATCAGTAAAATGAAGCATTTTAACAAACACTTGGCATACATAAGCAAAACCCAAGCAGATTATTGAAAGCAATACAAAATCAGCAAAACTCAAAAGCAAAACCCAAACATATTCTTGCCAATAGAGTACAATGTAAACAGAAATTATAGGCTTAGGCTTAAGATTTTCTCACGAAATCAATAAATAACAATACAAAATCAGTAAATGAAGCCCTAAACCCAAAACCCAAAAGCAAAACCCAAACATATTATTGCCAATTGAGTACAATGTAAACAGAAACGAAATCAGTAAATAACAATACAAAATCAACCGAAACAGATAAATGAAAGCAATACCTGAAATAGCAGATGGAGATCGACGATTGAAAGCGCTGATTGGGAAGGCCGATTGAACGATTAAAGGGAAGCGATGAAGCTAGGGACGACTCTTAAAGGAAAGCAATACAAAATCAGCAAAACCCAAACAGATAAATGAAATGGCATTGTTCATACCTGAAATAGCAGTGGAGAGCGAAGGTAACACAGGGAGGGACGATTGAACGATTCGGCGGTGATGATGTGCGGTGATTGGGAAGGACGATTGAAAGCGGTGATTGGGAAGGACGATTGAACGATTAAAGGAAGCGAGGGACAACTCTTAAAGGGAATCATTTGGGGAGTGGGATAAATCTTGAATCGTCGTCTTGGGAGCCGGGTAAGCAGAAGCGTGGTCTTGGGGGAGAGGAGCCGGGTAAAGTAAAGAGACGTATTGGGGGAGGGAGGCGGGTAAAGGGAAAGTTAAAAAAAAAAAAAAAAAAGGATATAAAGGGTATTTTGGGTATTTAAAATTTTAAGACTTTAAGACATTGAGTAAATTTGCTTAATAAAGTAGTATAGATAATATACTGATAAATACCTTTGACACTCTAATTAATAATTTATTGTTTTATCAAAAAAAAATCTTATGGTGTAACTTTTGATAATAATGATATGATTTTGTTGTGATATATAATAATGTGATAAAATTGTGATAATCGAAAACTAATGATGATCCTGTCCACAATTATTGGATCTGTCTGTTCATCATATAATTTGTAGTTTTTCCCTATTATAAACTAACCGTTTTTTAAAACGAATTTAATAATTAAAACCAACTGGATTTTAAAATAAAATAAATAAAAACTTTGAAAATATTAAGTCATAATTTCCTATTAATTATACTTTGTGTTTTCAAATATTACTAGAAGAGTACTCGCACAATGCAACAAGATACATCTCGATTTTAATATTTTATTTTATTATTTATCTCTGTCGATATTATGATACGGTTTTATGTCTTTTTAAAAAAACAGTAATGACTTTATTTTTGAATAAAATATAAATTTGAAAATATCATAAAACTTTAAAAAAAAATATTGATGTTAACATCAAATCAACTATTTAAAAGTTTTTATTTTTTATGTAATTTATTTATTTTTATTATAATTTAATTTAAGTTTAATAATGAAATAATTTAT
>NC_037536.1:12480872-12483424 GCF_001531365.2 Cynara cardunculus var. scolymus | reverse complement strand
TTTTCATAGCTTATGATCTGTCAAATTTGTAGTTTTCTTTATTGGTTTTGAGTGTTTATCTTAAAACTCAAGTTTTTTTTGGTTCTTTGCTTTTGGTGTAAATCGAACAGATTTGTGGAGTCGTTTAAATATGTTGAATTTTAAATATATTGGATTTTAAACTGTCATACAGTTTTTTTCATCGATAGTCTGTAATTAGAACCATAACTCTTATTTATTCAAATTGTATTAATATGTAAAGATTAAGTGTAACCTATATCATCGTTAAATCTTGTCTTATAAAACCAGTGAAACTTTAAAATCGTTAAAATTCATGGCTCCCGCCGCATTGCGCGGGTACACAACTAGTTTTGTTTATAATATTGAGTTTTTAAGTATTATGCATCAATAAACAGTACCTCATGTATCAAAATGATTTTTAAGAGTTTTTGTCAAATATTTTATAATATAGTAATTCAAGTTTAATAATGAAATAATTTATTTTTGGTTTAATAATATAACGTTTTATAAAGATAATAATTAAGTATTCTGTCAGAACTCAATAATTATCCTAATTATATTTTAGATTTTTTATATTTAAAATAAGATGTTTATCCTGTATTTGATAATATTTATCTGCAGTTAGTTACATGAATTCAAATATGAAACTTTAATAAGTTGTRYTTACGCACAATCTACTTGTAATCTTGAGTTTTAAGTAATATCCATTAATAAACAGTACTTTATGCATAAAAAATGGTTTTTAAGAGTTTTTGTCAAATGTCTTATAATATAGTATAGATTATAACTTTAATAATAAAAAATCAAATAATTTCATTAAAATTATAGATTACTTACCTTATTCAAAGTTTTAAGTTAAAATCTCATAAAGTTAATAATTTTTTATTTATTGATTTATTTAATATTTTTACTTATTTTAAATTACCATCTGAAAAAGTTTAATAAAATTCGGGAAAAAAAATTAATTTTATTTTATATCAACCGGTTGTTTTTTTATTAATTGCACTTACTCCTGTTATTGCATACCTTTATTTAAAATTTATTTTATATTAATTAACTAAATTTGTATACCATAGGGTGCGCTTGGTATGCAGATTACATGGGATGGGACGGGACGAGATAAAAAAAATAGTCCCATATTTGACATGCCATGGACAAAAAATACATAGGACAAGATGAGACTATTTTTAAAATTAATGGGACAAAACTTGATATTTTTTGTTCCACCAAAATAGATGGAACAACATGAGACTGAATATAAAATAACTATATTACCCTTATTTCTTCCATTAAAAAACCTAATTATCCCACCATTTGTGTTGTGAAGTATCGCCTGCTTCATCACAACCTCGTCTTCTTCCACATCGGCTCAATCGTCTTCTTCCACCATCCTCCATCGCCTCTTCTCCTTTGCAATCGGTACGATTTCTGCATTTCTTCATCTTGCTTCTTTGCCTGCGTACGATTTCTATGCTTTTGAAACAGTGTTTCTGTTGGGTTTTCTTAAATATGCGTATGGACAGCTCAAGTTCTCGTGAATGGGGTTTATGTGGATTTTATTACCTGTATAAAGAAGCTCCACCTGGGTTTTCACTGGTTGTGATATTGTGAATTCATATAGTCTAGAATGCCAGGAAGCAATTTCTCGCAAACTATGTATTAAACTTGATTACACAAACTATGTAATTAAAATATATTTTGGTTAATTTGTTGTCATTTTACAATCATTATATGATATAAAATAACATTGAACATCATTTAAGGGTAATATGGTCATTTTAACAGTTTTGTTCTGTCATGTCCTAATCGTACCAAACATAAGACAAACAATTAGTCCTGTCCCGTCCCGTTCTGTCCCGTCCCGTTCTGTCCAGTCTAGTCTGCGTACCAAACGCTGCCATAAGGTCCAAATATGTAATTTATTAAAATCACTTTTTGGATTATTTAACTCGGATGGAGAGACAAATATTAAAGCAAAACGAAAATCACAGTGAAAAAACCAATTTTTATAGATAAGGGACAAAAACTGTTATAAACATCAAACTAGAGTATCAAAAATGATTGTTTACTCTAAATGTATTTATATTTGTTAAATAGTATTTGCACAATACAGCGAGATATATCTTGAATTTAACGTTTTGTTTTATTCTTTCTCTAGAAATGTTATAATACAGTTTTTATGTGGTTTTCAGGAAAGAATAATGTTTTTATTTATAAATAAAAATATAAATTTGAAAATATCATAAAATTTCAAAAATAAATATATCAATATTAGTATCAAATTAACTATTTGAAAGTTCATTTTTTTATGTAATTTTTTTAATTTTATTATAATTTAATTTAGATTTAATAATAAAGTAATTTAGTTTTGATTTAATAATATAATCTATACTATATTATAAAGCATTTGGCTAAAACTCTTAAAAACTCTTAAAACTCTTAAACTCTTAAAAACTCTTAAACTCTTAAAAACTCTTAAACTCATTCATCCCTATCCAATTTCATCCCATATCTGAATTCGTGTAACTAACTGCAGATAAACACAATCAAAT
>NC_037536.1:12458343-12478272 GCF_001531365.2 Cynara cardunculus var. scolymus | reverse complement strand
TTTCTTTTCATGTTGATGCAATTTGCCCTTAATCAAAACTTTGTGCCGATAAATTATGTGTATAAGTGCTTTTTTGCTGGCTTCATGGTTTAGATTTTCCAATTCCATTTACAAATAATTGTTTGATTTTGAATTGGAGTTTATGCGTGTTAGTTTGAGTTCATCACTCTTCCGTTTATGTTTATCTAACTGCATTTTTCCTCATATTTTCAATGAGAATGAGGTCCCGATCAAACTTTGATGTTAATATGTGTGAAATGAATGCCAGCTGCTCGATTTACTTGTATCTTGAAGGGCCGTAATTTTTTCAAACTTCTACTAGTTTCATTTTAATCATACCCAATAAGTTTGGACAAAATGCTTTACGTCTAAAATGGTTGATCAAATTTAATATTGAATATGAGTTGCTATTATAGTTTATGCTGCTTCTTGAATAGGTTAAGCATTTTTTAATGATTGAAAAATTCTGTTATGAGGTTGCTTATTTGAATATGGTGCTTATTCTGCAATATTTATTTTTGATTCAGAATCAACCCTCCATTTGGTTTTGAGGCTAAGAGGAGGAATCATCGAGCCCTCTTTGATGGCATTGGCTCGGAAATACAATCAAGACAAGACCATTTGCCGCAAGTGAGTTGATTTCTTTTTTGTTCTATATACCACACTAGATCCTCTCCTCCCATTGGAAAAGTAGTGTCTTTATACAAATTTCAAAAGAGTTGTGCAAGAAAACTGTCTTCAAATTTCTCCTATATATATATGAAAGGGAACTAATTATGAGCTGAGTAGCTTTTGGTCTTTTGGTTACTATAATGGATTTCTCCTATATTGCGCGGAGTAGCTTTTGGTGTTTTGATTAGTATAATGAAATTGTATCGACATTGCTTCAATTTTGTGTCTAGGGCAATTCATTCAGTTTTAAATAGTCCACTTTTTTTGTTTTATTGGCTGATCATCCCTGGAATATACTATTTTCAGCTGTTTATACTGTTCATATATGTATTTGTTCCCTATGTGTGCGTTTGGTATATGTGGGAGTGGATAGGTGTGACTAAGATCATAGATATGGGACAAGAGTGTTAACTTTACTAACTAAATTACTTACGCCAATTTGAAACCCCCAAACCGGCCGCTAAGTTTTCATCTGCCTACCTCGGTCGCCTATCCAGTATTGTCTGCATAAAAAACACAAACGGCCCCTTAGTCACCCTAAATGCGATATGCTCTCTGGACTTCATTTGTAGCTGAGAGTTTTGGTTAAATTGTTCAGGTGCTATGCTCGTTTGCACCCGAGGGCTGTAAACTGCCGAAAGAAGAAGTGTGGCCACAGCAATCAGGTTTATTATCTCCTTAATTTCCTTTTCTTATGTAAAACTTATTTCATATATTAATTGGGTGATTGAACATTTGTGGTGTTGCAGCTGAGGCCAAAGAAGAAGATCAAGTGAACATTTGTGGTTGTTTTTGCTTGCAAATTTCCATTTTTGTTCCTGATAGTTTATTCTCATGGTTCAGATCGTTGATTCAGATGGACTTTCTGTAACTAGGATTTAACTGTTTGACGAGTTATTTCTGTATGAACCATTCCTTGTTTAATTGCTGCTTATTTTGACATCATTTTATGGTTACCCAGTGTGGAATATGTGATTTTATTGTTTCGTTTTATATTTTGGGTCTATCGATGTTATCATGCGACTTTATGTGATTTTGAGAAAAAAAATATTTTTATTTTTTAATGAAATATAAATTTAAAGATATTATAAAGTTTAAAAAAAAAGCAATGTTAGTATTAAATTAATTATTTAAAAGTTTTTGTTTTTGTGTAATTTTTTTAATTTATTTTTTTATTATAATTTAACTGAAGTTTAAAAATGAACTAATTTAGTTTAAGTTTAATAAAATAATTTATTTAAAATAATAATTAAGTATTTTGTTAGAACTCGATGATTATTTTAATTATATTTGGATTTTTTATTTTTAAAATGAGATGTTTATTCTTTATTTGATTATGTATATCTGTAGTTAGTTACATGATTTTTAACATGGAGTTTTGATAAGTTGTACTTATACATAATTTACTTGTAATCTTGAATTTTAAGTAATATGCATCAATATACAGTACCTTCATAAAAAATAAATTTTAAGAGTTATTATCAATTATTTTATACATAAGTTCTATTTATCTATATCTATACTATATATTATAAAACATTTGACAAAAACTCTTAAAAACAATTTTTTATACATAAAGTGTTGTTTATTGATGTATATTAATTAAAATTCAAGATTACAAGTAAATAATACATAAGTACAACATATTAAAACTCTATATTTGAATTCGTATAACTAACTGCGGATAAACATAATCAAACAGAGGATAAATATCTCATTTTAAAATATAATTAGGATAATTATCGAGTTTTAACAATATAATTAGTTATTAACTTTATAAGAAAAATATTATATTAAACCAAATATAAATTAATGCGTTATTGAACATAAATTAAATTATAATAAATAAAATTAAATTAAAAAATTACATAAAAAATGAGGAATTTTAAATAGTTAATTTGATACTAATATCAATAAATTTTTGTCAAATTTTTATAATATATTCAAGTTTATATTTTAATCAAAAATAAAAATATCAACGCCTTTTTAAAATCACATAAGACCATATTATAACATTTACTGAGATAAAAATAAAATAAAATATTAAAAATGTATCTCGCTGTATTATACAAGTATCGTTCTAGTATTCTATTAATAAAATCGTTATAAACTCCCAAACGACATTGAGGGAAATCTTAGTTTACTCATAGTTCATTTAAAACAAAAATGAAATTTTGAGGATGATGAATATTGGGCTGTTAATGAGCCAAAAATTCAGGTTTTGGGCTTCAGAAATATGGGCTCAAAGATAACCCTAAGTCCCTCATTATAAACCAGGTTATAGAAATCGTCGATTAACAAAACCTCTATCAGAACCGGCGCCGATTGAGAAGAGAGAAACGGGAAGATGCAGATCTTCGTGAAAACCCTAACGGGTAAGACCATTACTCTCGAGGTTGAGAGCAGTGACACCATCGACAACGTGAAAGCTAAGATTCAAGACAAGGAAGGTATGTGTTTGTATGCTTTTATTGTTTTTCTGGAAGCGAAGTATTAGTTTTTGTATGAGTGGATGTGAATTTGTTTCTGACATTATAGGTATTCCACCGGATCAGCAGMGATTGATCTTTGCCGGCAAGCAGCTTGAAGATGGCCGAACTCTCGCTGATTATAACATCCAGAAAGGTTTGTGTATGCCGACTTTTTGATTAAAATTGTTTGATTTAGACACAATATWTAAGRTTTTCTRCTTAGGTGAATTTTAGAGATTCTGAACTGGTAGCAGACATAATCCTTTGGAAGTCATGTTGTATATATTTCCTAATAGACCTTAACGAGAAGGGCAAATGAACAATGAAACGTACTTAATGATTGATTAATTGTATAAAACCATAGTACAGATTTGTATCATCCTTTCTTTTCATGTTGATGCAATTTGCCCTTAATGAAAACTTTGTGCCGATAAACTATATGTATAAGTGCTTTTTTGCTGGCTTCATGGTTTAGATTTTCCAATTCCATTTACAAGTAATTGTTTGATTTTGAATTAGAGTTTATGCGTGTTAGTTTAAGTTCATTACTCTTCCGATTATGTTTATCTAACTGCATTTATCCTCGTATTTTCAATGAGAATGAGGTCCCAATAAAATCTAGATGTTAAATGTGCAAAATGAATGCCAGCTGCTCTATTTCAGCAATTTTCTATTTTATGCAAAGGGGGATGCTGCAAGATGTTTAGATTAAATACTTGTACTTTGAGGGGACGTAATCTTTTTCAAACCTCTGCCGGTTTCATTTTAATCATACCCAATAAGTTTGGACCAAATGCTTTGTGTCTAAAATGGTTGATCAAATTTAATATTGAATATGCGTTGCTATTATGGTTTATGCTGCTTCTTGAATAGGTTAAGCATTTTTGAGTGATTGCAAAATTCTGTTATGAGCTTTTGCTAATTTGAATATGGTGCTTATTCTGTAATATTTATTTTTGATTCAGAATCAACTCTCCATCTGGTTTTGAGGCTAAGAGGAGGAATCATTGAGCCCTCTTTGATGGCATTGGCAAGGAAATACAATCAAGACAAGACCATTTGCCGCAAGTGAGTTGATTTCTTCTTTGTTCTATATACCTCCTGAGATCCTCCCATTGGAAAAGTAGCGTCTTTATGCAAATTTCAAAAGAGTTGTGCAAGAAAACTGTCAAATTTCTTCTATATTTTAATGTGTACTAATGATGAGCTGAGTAGCTTTTGGTCTTTTGGTTACTATAATGGATTTCTCCTACATTTTACTGTGAACTCTTTATGGGCTGAGTAGCTTTTTGTCTTTTGGTTACTATAATGAAATTGTATCAACATTGCTTCTATTTTGTGTCTAGGACAATTCATTCCGTTTTAAATACTCCACTTTTTTTTGTTTTATTAGCTGATCATGCCTGGGATATACTAGTTTCAGCTGTTTATACAGTTCATATATGTATCTGTTCCCTATGTGTGCGTTTGGTGTATGTGGGAGTGGGACTGAACAATGTTTGTCGCGGATTAGACCAGGACGTAGCAACCTGAGTGGGTAGGTGTGACAAAAATCGTAGATATGGGACAAGAGTGTTAAGTTTACTAAATTTCCTATGCCAATCTGAAACCTCCAAACCGGCTACTAAGTTTTCATCTGCCTACCTCAGTCGCCTATATAGTATTGGTCTGCATAAAAAACACATCCTAAGAAATCATCTTTTATTTAAGTAATTGTTAATATTTTTTTATTGTGGTTTATGAACTTTTTATAGTTAGTCACCCTAAATGCAATAATGCTCTCTGAACTTCATTTGTAGCTGAGAGTTGTGGTTAAATTGTTCAGGTGCTATGCTCGTTTGCACCCGAGGGCTGTAAACTGCCGAAAGAAGAAGTGTGGCCACAGCAATCAGGTTTATTATCTTTTTAAAATCTTTTTTTTAAATGTAAAGCTTCTTCTGATATACTTCATATATTAATTGGGTGATTGACATTTGTGGTGTTGCAGCTGAGGCCAAAGAAGAAGATCAAGTGAAGGTCTTACGAGTGTTTTATGTGTTGGATCGGAACTATTTATGTCTTTTCTAGTTGTTTCGTTGCTGGTTTCTTATCTAATATGAATTGATTGAATTTTTGCTGTGTTAAAATGATGTTATTACATTAGATATTCTGGAAATGCTGGTTGCTTTTGCTTGCAAATTTCCGTTTTCGTTCTTGATAGTTGATTATTATGGTTAAGATCCATTTGATTAAAAAAATGACTTTTAGGTTGATCTAGATATGGGCAAACTTAACCGGAGTCTTGTTGAGGGTTACAGTCAACGGAAACCGGCCCTGGCTTAACTGATCCGGAAGTGATATCAGTCCATCATCAGGCTTTCTGTAACTGGGATTTAACGGTTTCACCAGTTATGGCTTTCGGCCATTCCTTGGTGTTTACTTGCGGCTTAATGAAAAAGAAGACTTTCAGGAAAACAAATTTGATTACTCGAATCAGCATCGCTTTGCCGATCAATAATTGCTTTACATCATTTTAATGAAAGATGAGATACGGTTTTGAATGAAAGATGATCTTGTGGTTTTTTACAATAGTTTGAGATGTGTGGATGTTTGGGGATTGCTTATAAAAACAATTATTGACTTATTTTGGTGTGACACTGGTAATAAACATTTTTAAGTGTTTGGATAAATAACTTATATTGGTGTCAAACCTGACACCGGTAATAAAGATTTTTTTTGAAGAAGTTAAACATTTTGACTTATAATAAGTTGATAAGTATTTTTGTAGAAAAACATAAGTTGTTTCAAATAAACACTCCCAAACACTCACTAAAATTAGATAACCTATGAGTTGCTACAAATAAACATTATCTCCGCTTGTCAATACGTTATATTTACTCACACGTTTCATAAAAAAATTCATTTTCTTACCAATGTGGATTAACAATTTCACCGCATTTCAAGTTTATATAAAAAAACACGTTTCTTGACTTCTTCTGTTTTATGAAAAACTCTTATCAAATAGAAATCATGTCTTATAAAAGAAGAGAAGAGTTGGTAGATGAGATTCGTATAATGAAAAACTAGAAGAGTACTCGCGCAATGCAGGGAGACAAATCCCAATTTAAATGTTCTATTTTGTTATTTGTCTCTGTCGATTTTATGTGTTTTTAAGAAATCAATAATGATTTTATTTTTTAATAAAATATAAATTTGAAGATATTATAAAACTTTGAATATATATATATATATATATATATATATATATATATATCAATGTTAATATCAAATCAACTATTTAAAAGTTTTCATTTTTTATGTAATTTTTTTAATTTATTTTTTTATTGTAATTTAATTTAAGTTTAATAATGAAATAATTTATTTTTGGTTTAATAATATAAATTTTATAAAGATAATAATTAAGTATTCTATTAGAACTCAATGATTATCCTAATTATATTTTATATTTTTTTCTATTTAAATGAGATGTTTATCTTGTATTTGATTATGTTTATCTGCAGTTAGTTACACGAATTCAGATATGAAGCTTTAATAAGTTGTACTTACGTACAATCTACTTGTAGTCTTGAGTTTTAAGTAATATACATTAATAAACAGTACTTTAGTATAACAAGTGGTTTTTAAGAGTTTTTATCAAATACTTTATAATATAATATTGATAAAAGGGTCGATTTAGATTGATTGGATCAAAGGTCAAATGACGACCCAAGTCACAACCGATCTATTTTTCCTTGCTTTGACTCTCAACTTGTTTCAACAAATTGAGTTTGTTATCGTCATGCATTCGAAACAAATTCTAGGAGTGTTAATCGGTTGAAGTTCAGTGAAATTTAGTTGGATACAATCTGATCTAATAGATGCTGGATTTTATCATCTGATCCAGTTTAATTAATATTGGACATCCATCCGATCCAACCAGATCGTTTATATCTATTGGATAACCGACTGATCCAATATGGATGTTGAAATTTTGGATACAATTCGATCCAATTATAATTAGACATCGATTGGTCGATTATAATTGGATCAGATGATTTTTCACACACCCTTAACAGAACCCATAGAATAGGAAGATATTTTCTACTGTTAATCCTCACTATTCTAATTCTTATTAACTCACAAAATTAATCCAAAATAATATCCTAAGATAATTCAAGACTAATTAATAACTAAATCCAAAAAACCTAACAAAATAATAACTAACCACTTATTTCTAGTTATTACGTACTACCCTAGCTAGCTAGGCTAACTCTAGTTATCACGTACTACCCTAGCTAGCTAGGCTAACTCTAGTTCATATAAGCCGTGTTCATCGACCAAGCGTTCAATCTCTTAATCGTGATCGTCTCCAAGCCATTGTTAAACACATGCAAATGCACATTCTTCGATACTGCCAGTGTCGGATAAACTCTCGACGTGATCGCTGTCTTTCCGCCCTCTGCGAAGCTTTCTACCACTGAATGGTCAATCAGACTTCTAAGCGAAAGCTTCTTTTCTGTTAAATCAACGTCCACAAACCCTCCAAAGGATGGCTTGTACTCCTTCTCGTTCAATGACGATCTGTGTATGTGCATAATAACACAAAAACCATTGTTAATTAATACAAACCACTTGAAACCAACGAATTCATGATAAATATCGTGAGTATTCATTACTAACATTCGGTTCTTATGGTTTTTAAAATACTCGCGATATGTATATATGAATATATAGTGTATGAAAGAGATGGGACTTACGGTGTAGCATCAGAACATAAGAGAACTTTATGTTTATTGTCAGCAATCTTGAAAATTCTGAAGAAAACCGGAGTGTATTCTTCAAGCTTGTGTGAAGCGAGGGTCAAGAACCCAAATGGTCCGAGCCCACCTTGTACGGTTGCACCCCTGACTCCGCAAATACTTTTACCAAGATCATGTTGTGGGAACTCCCCCCATTCTTCTTCATACCACTCGGCTTTATCCAAACTCGAAAAACTAAATATCACATCAATATCCGCCTGTATTTCAACCAAACAGATCAATTAGATTTTACTTTAAAATAAGGTTTAAAAACACATAGCAGTTATTACATAGACTCAGTATGTCCTACTCAAAAGTATACAAACCTGAACTGCAGTAATTTCTTTGATTTCGATGATTTCGCCTTTGTGGACCTTCACGTTATGTAATTGCGTTTTTTGGCACCTAAGTTTTTCCAATTCACAAATTGGCCACTGAAGCAATTGCTTTCCACTATGATCCAACCAAACCTTACGTGGAATCAACTACAAAAATGAAGATCTAATATTAACTTGGACATATTCATTTGATCGTATGATCAATGAATACATAGTAATATTTATGATATCATGAATATTCATTATGAATATTCAATAATAATGTATGTATATTCATTATGAATATTTAGATTTTTGGTTCTTAAAATATCTATATCTATATATGTATATATACGATAAAATTACCTGAATTCCGGCCCATCCTTTTGCGATATCTTCTTCGCTAGTGCTTGACTCGTTAGCCCAACCCCACACGATCCTCCTTTTCTGAATCGGATCATAGAATGACTTAGAAGCATAAAAGTTGCCATAATCGTATCGTAAGCCACCCCAACCATCAACCGATGAGTTGTCCGGGATATATCGGTCTTTCACAAGATCGTACCTTCCGAGCGTGTAATATTCATACCTAGTTACTTCAAGACTATTCTTGAATACGTATTTAACGTGATTCCCCAATGCTGACGTGTCTAATCCGTGTGTTCCTCTAGACGATACCGGGTAAAAATCAGGGCATTCCCACATACCCGTATCTTTTTTGGAGTGAAACGGGTGTTTCGCTTTTACCCACGTGATCAAATCCCGGCTTCGGTACAAATACGCTATCCCACGATGGTTGTGTCGGCTACCGACGACAAATTTCCAATGACCGTTATTGTACCAAGCGGTTGTGGGGTCACGGAAAGCCGAAACGTTTTCGCTTGTTGGTTTGATGATCGGGTTGTCAGCGGGTTTGATCCATTTTCGCAAGTAGGGGTCCGAGTGATTGGCGGGGATGGCATAGGCTTGGACTTGATAACCAGGTGCGGGTTTTTCTTTTATTATTCCTGTATAGTAAAGCACGGGTTTGTCGCCGGGATAGACCGTAGCAGAACCCGACCAACACCCATATTTGTCGAACGGCTCGGATGGTTCTATTGCGGGTTCTAGATGAACCCAATTGACCATATCTTTTGAAACCGAATGTGCCCACACAATGTTACCCCATACAGCACCTTTAGGATTGTATTGGTAGAAAAGATGGTAGAATCCTTTGTAATACATTGGCGCTGTTAATTTATATTAAAAACAGTAAAAAGTAAATAAAATTGAAACCAATTTATAAATCCAAATCATAAAAATTACTCAAAATTTAGAAGGGTAAAAATAACTCACCATTTGGATCTATGTTGGTTTAATATGATTGCGTCCCCCATTCGATATCATGCAAAAAGACAAACCATTAATTCATATATAATAATATAAATATTACAAATTGGAATTATTTACATAATTATATATATATATATATATGTATATATATACACATACATATATACAATGATTCAAGAACCTTGCTATATCTAGGGTTTAATATTTGACTGTAAACCCTACAAGAACTCCCAGTTGCAGAAACCCTTGAATCACCATCATTGAATATATATATATATATATATATATATATATATATATATATATAAGCCTAATCAAACGAGAACTAATTAGTTTGTGATAATTGTGAGGTCCAATATGAACCAATCGTTTTATTATATTAATTGTATTACCTTAATCAAGCAAAAAAGTGTATTAGTAATTTTTTTAATTTTTTTAAAGGTTTATCAATCAAAGAGATTGATATTGTTTCTTTATTAATCAAACAAATTATGGAAGCTTTTTTTTCTATGAAGTTACAATTGAGAAAATAAATATATAATTCTTTATTGTTAAAACTTATTGGGTATCGCAGTGGTAACATAATGGTATCACAGTTGTATCATCAACCATATCTGGTATCATAGTGTGTATCACAATGTATTTTTGTCGTTATACGAAGTGTATCACAATGTATTTTTGTCGTTATAAAGAAATACACATTTTTATATATCTAATATATAATTTTAATAGTAATAAAAAACACGAATTGGGTTCTTCGATCATGATAATCCATGAGTATAGGGTTGGATGCAATGTATATGAAGGCGGAGAATTGGAAAAAAAAAAATATATATATATATATATATATATATATATAGAGAGAGAGAGAGAGAGAGAGAGAGAGAAAGTTTGTTTCAAATATAACCTGTTGCATTTGTATAACCAATGCAACCCAATAAATTGAGATATTTATGGAAATGATGAGAGTTCATTTATTATGATTTGAATATTTATGTAAGATAAATATGGTTCATTAATTATGATCAATAATTTATATTATGAAACAATCAAAACTTCTATGAAATCACATATTAATCAAATAAAAATGGACGGATGAGATTGAGTTGTATTGGTTGCACACATGTCATGAGTTGTATAACAACCAATATATATATATATATACACGTACCATTGATCCAATTTTTTTTTGGCTGAAAATGGTAGCCAGTTCTGTATATATGTGGATCAACATCGCCTTCGTCGATAGTACGCTGCAGATGAAGTGGATGATGGGGATATATTTTATGGTATGCCGTGATTTTTGAAAGACAAATCAACAATGACCAAACCCATACATATTTATTAAAAACCCCCATCATATCTAAGAAACAAGATTTGGAATTATGTCAAGATATGAAGAGATAAATTGGTGTGTTCACAAATCAATGATTTTGCAAGAAGAGGTGCAGGCTGTGGAAATGAAGAGAAGAAAAACACACATACAAAAGTGTGAGTAGGAAGTTAGAGGTTTAAGAAGGTATTTATAAATAAAATGTTGCATAAAATGAGGTCAAATCTAATAAATAGACTTTTTCTACTTATCATATCTTCCGCCAAATTTTATGTGAGAGAAAAATACTTATTCTATTTTCTGTTCTCAATTCTAGCACTGAGTAAACTTCCCTTTTGATCCTTAACTTATGTCGTTTTTAACGAATATCGATCCTTAACTTTGTTTTCTCGGATTTGGTGTCTTATGTTTGTCACTTAGCAACGCTTTTTGTCTTTCCTCTTAACGGTTGTTAACTTTTTCTGTTAAGTCCAATTAAACGAGGGGTATTTTGGTCAATTTACTCTTTTCTTGATTTTTTCATTAAAAATTTAAAAATAGGTAAGAACATGATGAAGATATATAAGCCTAAACAAAAATACACACTCCGAACATGATGAAGATACAAAACCTGAATCAAACCAAAAAAGCCCACATCGATATATGCATCTGGTTCTGATCTGTGATCGTGAATGTAAATGAGGGGAGGAGATGGAGGGTGGACTCCATCTCCATGATTTCATCAAAACCATACATGAATTTCATGAATTCATCCCTGAATTTTTGGCCAAACCTGTACTAGAAGAACAAAATTTCGGCCAAATCTTGTGAATCTTCAAGCTTTGGCTAAACTTGTATTTAAACCCATGTCCACCCCCATCCTCATCTTCGCCTATCGATGAACTCAAAAACCTTGAACCCCTTGTACCCAAACCCCTATTTGTTCAATCGATTTCATTCCAATCGATTGGTGTGCATTCTTTTTTCTAGAGGTGGAGGATGATCAAGGGGGTTCACTGTGAAATCACTAGAGGAGGGGGTGACTGAGTGATAAGGGTTCATTAGAGAAGGTGTAGGGTCGTCAGAGTTTCTCTGTATTAGTATCGCCAGAGGAATGGGAGACATTGGGAAAGGGTGGAGGTTTATCGTCGAATCAAGGGCGAGGTTTTTTTATTTTTATTTATAATAATGTGATATAAATATTAAATCTAGGGTACATTTTTTTTAGTTTTGATAGAAAATTCAAGAAACGGTAACATGACCATAATACCACTCATTTAATTGGACTTAATGAAAAAAATTCAGGGTCGTTAAAGGAAGGGACGAAAAGCGTTGCGAAGTGACAAACGTGAGGGATGAAATCCCAAAAAACGAAGTTGAGAGACGATATTCGTTAAAAATGACAAATATTAGGGACCAAAAATGAACTTAAATCTTTAATTAATTCCTGTAGTTCTTCAACAGAAATCTAAGTTATTTAACCAAATAAAATCTTATATATACACATACAAAAACTAGAAATTGGGTTTTCATAGATGAATTTTTTCGTCACTTATTTAATTCGTCTTTAATTACTTCTTAACCAGGAACTTAGAGCTGTTCACATAAATGCTTACCCAGTAAGTGTTTACTGGTAGGAGTCTTTACTATAATTTATTTTACTGGATAAGATTGTAGTACATCAAAACGTATCACATGCAACAACTTACCTGGTAAATGTTTACCCGGGTAAGAGGCATCACCTTCGCTTACCAGGTAAGACTATCTATCCTTATCATCGTTCTTACTGGATAAGATTCTTGGCCCTTGCCATGTTCATCCGGTGAGAAAAATTACCTGGTAAGTACTTACCGGGTAAACGTTTAGTAAACGGCCCCTTAATTAGATTGGAAAAAAAACCAGTGGTCGACAAGAGCCACCGGTTATTGGAGATCCGCCGGTAGTAATTAGAACAACAGTATTCCACCGCTAATTCGTCGTTGATGACTTCGGCGAACATTTCTGTCGGTAAAAATCTCATGTTTTGTAGTGATATACACAAAACAAGCATATTACACTCCAAAATGTCGTGTTCAAAAAAAAAATCAAAAATGCCTAAGTGTTTCAATGGACTACTTTATAGCATTTAAGTTATAAGCAGATGATTGTAATAAGTTTATATGATGATTTTGGACTTCTAAACAAGATCTTCAAGACACTGTAAATAAAGTGTCTTATTAGCTTTTTTACATAACACTTTTAAGAAGTGTCCTGTAATTTTTTTTTATGGGACACTTGTATTCACCACACACTTTTTCAAATAAAATTTATTTCGAAAGTGTCCTGATTTTTATTTATTACGATGTCGTACAAAACTTATTGCAACGTTTTTACATGGACCCACAATCATTCAGTACTATAAACTTGAGTTTTAAAAGAGTCTATTTGAACGCTTAAATATTTTTTGCATTCTATAAACCCAATTTCATTGTACTGTTAAATGTGCGAAGACCTTCACTTGTAGAATCAAAAGAAACACTATCATGTATATAGAACGATAAATATGTCTAAGTGTCGTAATAGATTATTTTATAGAACCTAAGTTTATAATACCAATCCCATCGTGTGTCTTATGCACGCGTTGCAAATAAGTTTATATGACGTTTTTGGACGTCTTAACAAGTTTTTAAAACACTTTTGAAATAAAGGGTGTTCACTAATATCTGTTAAGATCGAATCTGTTCTGAACACCAAATTAAACATGACTTCTGCCACACCCTTACTTTTCTGTTTGAAAAATAAAACCAATCCAAACACGAAACATCAGTTCCGTCCTTTTTAGTCTGGCGTTTAGTCCAGATTTGATCCTCAATTCTTCTATAAATCTATATATTAAACCACACGCGAAAATAAGATTGTCGGTAAGACATTTAGCTATTCTTGTATATCTTTTATATTAAGTCAGTATACAATTAGAATATTTACTGACTTTATGATAAAAGATATATATATATATATATATATGTGGCTTAATATGAAGTATGTACAAAGAATATTTCTTATTATATCAATTGCAAAAATAAGATAATAAATGCTACATTTTAGATCATGAGTGTATTTTGAAGTATTGAGTGGGTAACATATATAGAAAGAGATGTAGTTGCTGAACGAAATCAGCCGATTTCGGGCTTCTCACCAAATATTGTTACAAATTGTTTAGTTTCTATCGTGAAAATGACAATCTTATAGAAAAAAGATGTATCTGAATCATTAAGACATATAAACAAGCTCAATTTTTACAAATCCGTTTCTACACTTTTAGATGCTAATTATTATGTACGCTAACTTTTTCGTCACGTAATTGACTCGGGATCAATGAATACTACTAGGAAACAAGTTACACTACAATAAGATTGGGATTATAGGATGTCAACAATGTCTAGGCTTTATTCGTTTTTTTTTATAAAAATGGTATTACCAGCCTCTTATGTCTGATTCGTTAAGAGGTAAGGTGATTCAAGACTGTTTGTTTTTTCCAATTTTTCAGAGTCACTTATCTCTTATTTTTCTTTTAATCAATTATTTCTCTCAATCAATCCTTACTAAATTCAATCATCATATCTCTCAATTAATATATTTTAATAAGATTTAAATGTGTTAAACACCATTAATGACATCTTTTCATTTAAATAAATGTCAATTATATAATTTAGATGTAAACTTCATAATGATGATGAATAAATATGTGAAATTATATAAATTTATTTATAAATTTAACACTATAATTTTTTAATGAGTAAAATAGATAATTTAAACAAATTCAAACGTTTATCAATTTACAAAAACAAACAGTTTAGGGGATGTTTACCAAACGTTTACTCGGGTAAGTACTTACCAAGTCACATTACCTTACCCGAAGAATATGGCAAGTACCACGAATCTTACCTGGTAAGAGCGAGCCAAGGACCGAGAGTCTTATCCGGTAAGTGAGGACGATGACTTTTACCACGGTTAGCAGTTACCAGGTAAATTGTTGTATCCAATGCCGTTTTAGTGGACTAAAATCTTACCGGGTAAGAAAGTGATAGTATTGAATTTTACCGGTAAACGCTTATCGGGTAAGTGTTTTGTAAACAGCCCCTTATTGATTCAGATTTCAGTAACTTCTCTTATAAATCAAAAGTGAAACAAGACTTCAGACTTCAGTACCTTTTGAAAAACAAACTCCACTTAAGTGTCCTAATAGGACTTAAAGTTTATATGACCAAATAATAAAATGTCATATTTCAAATTGTTTTAATAAGTTTATAAGACGATTTTAGACTTCTTTTTAAGACATTTTAAGACAATTTATCGTATTAACTATTTTATATGACATTTTTTTAAAGTGTCATATAAACATATATTTTATAGGACACTATTTGAAAAATATCCTATAAAAATGACTAAAATAAAACCATTACAAAATTGAACGATATGCCGATTAATATTTAGCGACTAAACTGACTACTTATGAAGATGATTAATTTTGATGACGGGTAAATCCTTCAGGAATACGTCACAAATTATTTTAAATTAATAAAATAAAACGTGAAATCATATTCTATTCTACCAATAAGGTTATTGACAGAATTGCAATGATCTACAGCCCTCATTGTTTGCCATCATCGAGTCCTCTACACTCCTCTGCACTTTAAGAATCTCAAACTCAAAGCCCTCACTATTTGCGATATGTCGTTTTTAAACCTTCTGTCCAGCTTTCATGTGTCAACTTCATCACTATTTTTGACTATCAAGCAGATTCATTGAGAGAAAACACAAAATATAAACATTTGAACTCCAGCCTCTTAGCTTTTCATCAATCTCTGATTCATCCATTTTGGATGAAAATTGAGTGAGTTGTGCATGTTTTCTCACAGCTGCGCAAAACAGTCGTTAAAACAAACATTTGTCTTTGCAAACCTCGTTGAGTGAACTTTGAAGCTCAGAGCTTGAAACTTTAAGATCGGATTAGGGAGTGAGATATAATATATCAAAATCGTAGCTTGAACCTATGAAGAACAGACGAGAGAACACCGTTCTGAAATTAGGAAGAAAGGAGTAAATTATGTAGCTTCTGTCCAGCACAATCACAAATGTTGTCCCAAACACCTTAGATTGCCATAGGACGGGGGGTAAATCCCGCGGGTTTTACCCGTTTAAGAGGTTTTCTACATCACATATCGTAACATGTCATTTCCTTTTTAATTTATGTGCTTTATCGTTCATCGCTGCTAACGTCTAACCGTTGTAGCTCAAGTCAAAAGTCATTGCTAAAAGATGGATCTAGGGAAAAACAGTTGTCACAAATATTAATATGATATGTGATTTATTTATATTTATCGGTTTAATTGATAAACATATCCTCATTTTAATTAATACAACGATGAAACGTCATCGATCCACGAACTATTTCCTACCTGTTATAGAAAAATGACACGAATTAAATATATAGCCCGGTCTAGCTGATGTGAGCCGTCTTCATAGACCAGGCATCCAGACTCTCGATTGTGATGGTCTCCGAGCCGTTGTTAAATACATACAAATGCGCATTTCCTGCAATTGCTAATGTCGGATAAACTCTAGATGAGATAACCGTCTTTCCTCCTTCCGCAAAGCTTTCTACGATTGAATGATCAATCAGGCTCCTAAGTGAAAGCTTCTTTTTGGCTAAATCAACATCTACGAACCCTCCAAACGATGGTTTGTACTCGTTTTCATTCAACGAAGATCTGTGTTCATAAAATAACAATTAAAACAAACGTTAATTAGTCCAATCCACTTGATATATGTGTATATTGGATGAGACCATACGAATAAATTAATCATATGTGAATCATTGGTAAAAGAAAACGAGGATTCACATATGCATCTCGTACATACGTAAATAATTGGTGAGCAAATGCGGGTTTTCAAATGGATTTTTTTCGTGATTCACATATAGATCATTTATTCTTATGTTCTCGACCTTTTATATACGTACGTGTTTATGGATGTATATATTAAAATGTATATGTATATATAGTGTACGAGAGATGATATACGGTGTAGCATCAGAACACAAGAGAACTTTATGTTTCTTGTCGGCGGTCTTGAAAACCCTAAAGAAAACCGGAGTGTACTCTCGAAGCATGGTTGAAGCCAAGGTTAGGAACCCAAATGGTCCAACCCCACCCTGAATGGTTGCACCCCTGATCCCACAGATGGTCTTAGCAATATCTTCTGGTGGAAATTTTGCCCATTTCTCATCATACGATTCAGCTTTATCCAGACTTTGAATCGTAAAAATGACATCCACGTCAGCCTGTATATATATATATATATATAATTATTATTCATCATATATCACATCTTAATATGAATGTATCACAGTTACTTGGAAAGATGCAAACCTGAGCTGCAGTAATTCCTTTGACTTCAATGGCATCACCTTTGTTGACTTTTACATTGCTAAGCTGCACCTTCTGAGCCCTTAGGTTTTCCAGTTCACGAATTGGCCATTGTAGCAGTTTATGCTCACGTGGATCCAACCAAACCTTACGTGGAATCAACTGATCATGATCACACAAAATCAAAATTAAACCATGTTCCACGTCAAAGAAATTATACCGTTGTATTACCGGTAATTAGCATTTTTGAGTGTTTTGATAAACAACTTATACCGGTGCCAAACAGGTAACAAGGAGTTTTTGAAGAAGTTAAACCATTCTAATAAGAAGTTATTCAAATAAGCAATCCCAAACACCCCCGTAGAATTACTCAAGGATCGGTTTGGAAAAGATTTGGTCGATGCAATTTGAAAAAAGCTCGGATCATCTTACATGAATTCCGGCCCATCCCTTGGCCATATCTTCGTTCCTAGTGCTTGACTCGTTAGCCCAACCCAACAAAATCCTCCGTTTCTTGACCGGGTCGAAGAACGTCTTTGATGCGTAAAAGTTCCCGTAATCGTATCTTAATCCAGCCCATCCATCGACCGATGTGTTATCGGGGACATATTTGTCTTTAATGAGATCATACTTTCCGATCGTGTAATAGTCGTACCTAGTCATGTCAAGGCTAGCCTTAAAAACATATTTAACACCGTTGCCTAATGCTGACGTGTCTAACCCGTCCGTTCCTCGAGATGATACCGGATAAAAATCTGGGCATTCCCACATGCCTGTATCACGTTTCGTATGAAACGGGTGCTTGGCCTTGGTCCACTTTACAAAATCTCGGCTTCGGTACAAGTAAGCAATGCCTCGATGGTCGTGCTTACTACCGATGATGATTTTCCAATGGCCATTGTTGAACCAAGCCGTTGTAGGGTCACGAAAAGAAGAAACGTTCTCGTGTGTTGGTTTGATAATCGGGTTGTTGTCGGGTTTGATCCATTTTCTCAAATAGGGATCTGAATAGTTAGCAGGAATGGCATAGTTTTGAACTTGGTGGCCCGGTTCGGGTTTTTTGTTTATTATTCCAGTATATATAATCACAGGTTTATCACCTGGCAGGATCGTAGCGGATCCTGACCAGCACCCGTATTTATCGAATGGTTTCGATGGTACGATTGCCGGCTCTAACGGGATCCAGTTGATCATATCTGTGGACACCGAGTGCGCCCACACGATATTGCCCCAAACCGCTTCCTTTGGATTGTATTGATAGAATAAATGGTAGAATCCTTTGTAATACATTGGTGCTGGCCAAAATTAAGAAAAAAAGAATATAAGTAATAACATTTAATTATATATAGGGAAAATTACACCAAAATAAAACCAACATTCACCTTATTCCTATTTTAGGGAATCAACTTTCAAAATTGTCATTTAGGGGTCTCTATCAAACTTTTTTGTTTATTTAAGGGTCTGATGACTTGTTGACCTGTTAATGCTGAGATCATCCATATCTTTTACTAACTAAGATATTCCACGTCATATTAATTTTTTATTTTAAAATTAATATTTCACATCATATTTAAAATTGCAAAATAATTATAAAAAAATAACTAAAATTTGTTTTTTTTTTCAAAAATTATTGTAATAAAATCTATTTTTCATTTCAAATCTCATTTTTTTAATTCAGATATCAAATTGAAGATTTTTTTCAAAAATTGACTTCTTTACTCAATTTGATATCTGAATTAAAAAAAACGATATTTGGAATGAAAAATATATTTTATTACAATAATTTTTGGAAAAAAAAACGAATATAGTTATTTTGCAATTTCAAATATGACATGGAATATTAGTTTTAAAATAAAAAATTAATATGACGTGAAATATCTTAGTTGACAAAAGATCTTAATGATGTCAGCATTAACATATCAACATGTCAACTAGACCCTTAAATAAACAAAAAGTTTGATTGAGACCTCTAAATGACAATTTTAAAAATTGGTTCCCAAAAATAAGAATCAGGTGAAAGTTACTTCCATTTTAATGCAATTTTCCCTTAAATATATAAATAATTTTAATTAATTAAAAAAATAATCATAAAAAATAAACTTACCATTTGGATCTACGTTGATTTAATATAATTGGACCCCGGTCGATATCATGCAAACAAGAAAAAAAAAATATTAATTTAATTGCATGTAAAACAAAAACTTAATTTAAATATATATGAAAGCAATTATCTTGATAATAACAAGAGGGTGAATATTTAATTTCAAATCATCGATTAATAAAAGTAATTCCATTTGGTTTAATCTTAACAAAAATAACTAACAATTTTTTATGTGTAGCTCAGTTGATAAAAAGATCAGATAAATTTATCCAAATACAAAACAGGTCTCTAATTTGATTCGGCTTCCTGCTAGCCCTAACTAACCGTTGAGTGAGCGAAAAAACGCTCACTCTCATTGGTTTCCTTTTAGAGGCGAATTCCTTATGAATTCAGTTAGGTTTGTTGGTAAATAATTTTTTGTCTAAATAGTAAAAATAAAATATATAAAAATTGAATGTATTTCATTTATTTTTTATTTTAATTAATATATTTTAGAAGACATGTTTAAGAATTTATATTTTTAATAGATATGTATTTCA
>NC_037536.1:12449537-12458168 GCF_001531365.2 Cynara cardunculus var. scolymus | reverse complement strand
ATATATACTCGTATATGAATGAAAATCAAATCAAATATAAAAATACATTGTACTAATTAAAATCATGATTAATTTTGGATGTATTTAAAATAAAAGTTAAATATTTTCTGGAAAATGCAATAAATTGGTTTTTGGAATTTTTTTTATTAACCTGGATATTCCATTCACTATGTGTATCGACTAATTGCAGAGCGGTCACCTGCTTTGCAGGTAGTCTGGAATCATCGTATTTGAATCTTCATGACCACAATAAGACTTTTATTTCTACTTGAAGTTGAACTTGAGCCCAAGTCCAAATCAATCAGACATCATCCTTGGCTTTAATATATTTCACGAAATGTTAATTTCATTTTATTTATTATTTTTATATATTTCCATAGAAAACTATTGAATTTCTTTTTCTTTAATACGATTAATCACCATCACGGAGTTTCAAGAAATACGAAGCACAAACTAACAGGGACTTCTCGTGACAATATAATTTCTTTAATAAAAAAAACATACTTATAAATCATGCATTTATATATATATATATATATATATATATATATAATCGAAACCAAATTGCATTAATAATGTCTCTTAATTAAATAAACTAAAAATTAATAAAAGTTGCTTTCGAAAACATTATTTTTATAATAAAAAATACAGTATTTATATATTAATAATAATTAATAATTAATATTCAAAAAGGCAGGCTCTTCTCTGTCTTCAATGCATATAATGTCGAATATTCATTTGACTTGTAAATTTTGTTTTGTGATAACATTTCCTAATTAATATTAATAATATTCCTGGCATACAAATTGAAATGTGAACGCGACCCTTTTTTTCTATCAACATTTAATATCATATTTTAATAAAAACAATTGAATCTTTTTTTTTAAATTAACCAGGATATCCAACCCGTTATACGAGCCGACTAATCCCACGACGATTACCTGGAGTCACCGCATTTGAACCTTCGTGGCCACAAAGGGATTTTTATCAATATGAATGTTTTAACATTTACCTCTCTATTCGATGTTATTTTGGGGAGTAATAGAATGAAATTCTAACGTATATGATTTTACATGATATCGGCTCAAAGACGATTGTTTTAAGATCTCGATACTTTTGGGCAGTATTTACATGTTAGTTATCTTACTTGTGTAGTCCCCTCTGGACGCCAATAAGACAATGCATGTGTATCTGTCTAGCCTCCGTTGGAGATGGCATGTTCCCACATAGACTTGGGATATGTTCGTTAGCAGTTTAATAAGACTCACGGCTTATTAGTTTAGTTATATATGATTGTTTAGTGGCTTAATGATATAGAAAGTGATTTATTCAGTAAGTTTCTATGGGAGGGCTTTATGCAGAAAGCCAAGTTTTTTTTTTTAAATTTGTCCTTCCAAATTAAAAAACAAAACACGATCATTTCATTTATGAATAAATTCTTCCAAACAAAAACTTTCAATTTAAAAACAAGTGTGTGGGTTTCTTTCTCAAAAAACCACCACCCCCTTTTTAATCAAATTCATTTCATCATCTCATTTTATGGTTGAGATCTCTTCTTACGTTTTCATAAATTATTGGTGTTCTCGTTTAAACCTCCACAACAGCTATTACTAACAAACAATGCATGTATGTATGTGAAGTGAAGATGATCGAAGGAAAAGACAACATACGTACCATTGATCCAATTTTTCTTTGGTTGAAAATGGTAACCAGTTCGATGAGCCGGGTTCACCTTCACAGTGTTATCGGTTTGATAATTGAGGTGAACCTTGTGAAAGGCCATGACTCCTTCTCTTCCATTGAAGTTGTTCATCAGTGGCAAAAGACATATTAACAATGGCAAAAACCATACAAACCTATTGAAAAGCCCCATCATGCATAAACAAACAAACGAACAAGATTTCAAATCTTGATATATATATATATATATATATATCTGTATATGTGTGTGTGTGTGGGGTTTGTACACTGAGAAGAGATAAAGAAATTAACAGTGTGAAAAGAAAAGGAGAATTGGAGATGGAGAGAGAAGTTGGAGGTTTAAGAGGTATTTATAGAGAGAGAATTAAGACAAGCTTAAAAGTGTAGTGTACGTGTTACTTCTTTAAAAATATGTAGTATTTAAATCTGATATCTGCTATTTATCTATCAATCACGTAAAATTATATCATTATTTTATCAAATATAGATAATAATTTAACCATTTGAATCAAGGATGGACCCAGAATTTTTTTTAAACGGTGGCACCATTTGACCATAAGAAAAAAAATGTAAGGAAATTTTTATATTTTTTCAAACGGTGACACCGTTTGACTATAAGAAACATATATACGAAGAAAAAAAATTCAAATGGTGGCACCATTTTGATTAAGAAAATGACACTAACAGGATTCAAACTTGGGTGTGGGATGGAATAAAAGTCTTGCAAACCAACTCTACCAAATAAATTTTGTTCTCACTGTAGTTTCAAAATACATACGTTGGCACACAACAAATTAATACGGTTGCACCGTTCACGAAACCTAATTCTTTTACCCTTCGGCGGAGAAATAATACGGTGACACGTGTCACATACACGACATACCTAGGTCCGTCCATGATTTGAATTATAGTGAACTAGTTAAGTCTATGGGGATGTAGTGGAAAATCTCATTTATCACGGGCTCGAATTTAGGAGTTGTAAAAAGCCATTTGATCACGGAGGTTCACATGTGATGACTATAATTCATGGTCACCGGGGAATTAGTTGGTATTCACAACTTGACCTGGAAATCCATGATTACTCAAAAAAAAATAAAGAACAATAAATTAAATTATATAAAATTATAGTAAATAAAAAAATATATAAGTGGAAAGGATTCGTTCTTAACACTTGTCCACGTCAGGTCCTTTGAACTTCTTTCACTTTATAACACAACTTTGGGACTTAAGGGTCGTTTACTCAAATGTTTACTCGGTAAGTGTTTACGAGTAGGAATCAACGTTATAATTTGTTTTTATCGGATAAAGATTGTAGTACATCAAAACGGTATTCTATGCAACAATTTACCCGATAAGCGTTTACCCGGATAAGAGTCGTCATTCTCACTTACCAGGTAAGACTCTCTATCATAATCATCGCTCTTACCAGGTATGATTCTTAGCCTTTGCTATGTTAATCTGGTGAGAAAAATTGCCCGATAAGCACCATCACAATCCTAATGACATCGAGGTTCACCTGTGATGGCAATTCATGATCATCCATATGATTAGTTTGTATGTATAAACTGATCTAGAAACCTAGTTATCCCAAAAAATGTTATAGAATAATTGGAAAAAAAAACAATAATAGAATAGAGAGAAGAAATACATAATCCTCATTAATCATAATCCCTTTATATAGGGATGAGTTACAAGTAGATAACTACGAGATATTTCTTTTCTGATCCAACTCTGATATATCTATCTCTATCTCTATCTCTATCGTCATATCCTTTAGACGATGACACACTTATCCTACAACATTTCCCTTGTGCCGAGTCAAAGGAGTGATGGTGTACAACTGTTGTCTCGTTTAAAATCTTACGTCAAAATAAAAACTCAGTGGGAAAAAATAAAAATAGGACGACAAAAAGAGTGTAATGCACCAGTTCTTTGCAATACATAGATTTTTCATTTTTAGTCTAATAATCTTTCGGAATTCGTATATTAATCATGAGGGTTAGAAAAGTAGCATGGTATGTAAAGTTTTGTCTCAGTAAAACCTTACACCAAGGAACAAAATTCAATGAGAAAAATAAAACCTTAGGTGAAGGAAAGAACATAACATACCAATATTACATATACAGTAGACTGTCCCTTTTGTCTCCACTCCCGTGATTCGTGCGTTAATCAAGAGAGTTTGGAAAGTCAATGCATTATGATACTTAAATCTAGAGGAAAGCTTGTTATTGTCGATTGTATATAAACTTAAAGCAAAATATATTTATGTTACCATCCTTGATGCATCTTACTTTCATTTCTTTAATACATAATCATAAGTCATTTATATAAAGATGAGTTACAAGTAGATAACTACAAGATATTTCAGTTTTAATTTAACTCTGATATATTTATCTGTATCTGTATTATCATATTCTTCATACAATGAAACATTTGAAAAAGAAAAGGTTAACAAAAAATTATTTTACCCATTCATGGTTGAGGACTCCCTTGTTTTAAGGATCTTGTCATGTATTTATTATTTTCATAAACAACAATTATTTGAAGTCAACTTGTATGTTATGTTAAATTAATACTTGTAAGAAATGGAGTGATTCAAAAAAAAAAATAGGGGCGGACCTAGAAATTTTTTCAAACGGTGGCACCATTTGATTATAAGAAATAAATATATAAATTTTTTTTTTCAAATGGTGACACTATTTAACTAAGAAAATAACACTAACATAATTCAAATTTGGGTTTGGGTGGAATAAAGACCTTGCAAACCAACTTTACCAAATAAAACTTGTTCTAATTATAATTTCAAAATACATTCGGTGGCACACAACAAATTAATACGGTTGCATCTTTTACGAACCTAAAATTTTTTTACCATTCAACGGAAGAAAAAAATGGTGGCACGTGCCACCGTATTTACCACTATAAGTCCGTCTCTGAATAAAACCTATGGGGGGAAATTACTAGAATACCAATAAGTATTTATAAATAATATATTCAACAGAGTATATCTGTCAAAAAAGTTTAGACCTATTTTTAACGACAAATCATTTTTTTCCAAAAAAAAAGTAGATGAAAATACGACGAGTTTTGTCGGATAATTGCCTTCAACATTTTCATCGATAATTTTCGATGACTTTTATGGTTAACCAATACAAAACATACTCATCAAAAATTTGTCAAAAAAAGATCAAGAGATATTTTTTTCTTGGGAGTCCGTTGAAAATTTAATAAATCTTTCGAGAGTCCATCCAAATTGATAGTTTCTTTTCGTTTCACTCCAAACTTGGAATTAAACATGAAACAGATTGTACTGATCTTGATTTAAGTATTCATATATCTATACTATATTATAAAGCATTTGGTAAAAACTTTTAAAAACCATCTTTTATACATGAAGTATTGTTTATTGATACATATTACTTGAAATTCAATATTACAAGTAAATTATGCGTAGGTACAACTTATTTTAAATACAGAATAACTATTAATCAAATACAGGATAAAATTCTTATTTTAAATATAAAATCTAAAATATAATTAGGATAATTATTGAGTTCTAACAAAATATTTAGTTATTATCCTTATGAAAATTATATGATTAAAACAAAAATAAATTACTTCGTCATTAAATCTAATAATAAAAAACTGAATTAAAGAAATTACACAAAAAATGAGAACTTTTATATTTTTTTTAATTTTTATTATATCTTCAAATTAATATTTTATTAAGAAAAACAATATTGTTTACTCAATTAATTTTTTATACATGAAATATTCAGAAAGTTTTATTGAATCTATGTCGTACCAATTGTACTAATCTCGATTTAATTATTTCACATATATATTCTTGTTGACTGAGGTTTACCTTATAAGGTTGTCTTATTTTAAATGATCCTCTTTGAAATCTATAACATATTTAAGTTGAATCTAAATCGTACAAAATTTAGCATTATTCAACTCAATATACTTTAATTAATTTTTTATACTAAGATCCACATGGATGTCGTCTTTCACGAATTTTGACGTTATCTGTTTAATAAAATATGACTATAAATTTGTCAATATTTTTGAATATGATTACTAGAAGACAACATTAAATTTGCTTAGATTAAGTGTTAAGATGTCAACCTAATCATTTCTTTCAACTCTTTGAAAAAAAAAATCAACTTAAAAATTGTTGGAAATTATAACACCAACGTCTTATTAATTCCATAATCAGCTTTTTATGTTGCTTATCGTGTCGTTTTTATTTAATTAAAACTGGAAGGGTACTCGAACAATGCAACGAGATAAATCTCGATTTTAATGTTTAGTTTTTATTATTTGTCTCTATCGATATATATAATGCGATTTTATGTGGTTTGTGAAAAACGATAATATTTTTATTTTTGAATGAAATATAAATTTGAAGATAGCATAAAAATTTGAAGGAAAAAAAAATTGATATTAGTATCAAATTAACTATTTAATAGTTCTCGTTTTTTTTTTGGTGTAATTTCTTTAATTCAATTTTTTATTATGATTTAAATTAGATTTAATAACAAAGTAATTTATTTTTGGTTTAACAATATAATTCCTTTAGAATTCAATTATTATCCTAATTGTATTTTAGATTTTTTATATTTAAAATGAGATGTTTATCATATATTGGATTATGTTTATCTGCAGTTAGTTACATGATTCAGATATGGAGCTTTAATAAGTTGTACTTACGCACAATTTACTTGTAATCTTGAGTTTTAAATAATATGCATTAATAAACAATACTTTACACATAAAAATGATTTTTTAAAAATTTTATTAAATGTTTTATAATATAATATAGATAATCCATTCAATTAAGTCAAACACATGCACCACAAATGGAGTTACGTAAGATTAATGTGGATCCCAAAAGTTGTTTTTGAGTGTTCAATGAATAGGTTTATGTTTTGGCTTAATCACTCACTTATTTCAGTTTATTAAATGGTTACTGGGTAAGTACTTATAAGGAATAGTTATCATTTTTATTTAATTTATCTTATCGGATAATATTCTCGAGTATTAAAATGGACCGTTGGTAAGTATATTTTACTAAATGAGCACTTATCGAGTAAGAATCTTATCATCGGTCACTAAGTAAGATTCCCGATCGTTACTATGTCTTTTTGGTCGTTACCATGATTATCCAGTAAGGGAAGTAACACTCGAGAAGTGCTTATAAAATGTTGGCTATGTTTGATCATTGAGCTTTAATAAATTTGTAGCTATAAGGCTTTTTGTATATAAATATAAAATTTACACATATTATATCAACTATATTATAAAAGTATTTGACAAGAACTTTTAAAAACATATTATTCAAGACTACAAGTTATTACAGTATATATAATTATTAAAGTTTTGAAACTCTGTAAAATTAACAGATTTCGATAAACATGTTCAGATCAAGAATAATCAGTAATCCCTACTAATACTTTTATCTTTATCTTTATCCAAGATTGATGAGTTATATAATAACAAGATTACGGGTTGGATATTTAGGTTTATATATATATATATATATATAAAGGTATATTTGGATGGTATATATTTGGCCTCGTCTATTTAATTTCAAAGTTTATCCAAAAAAAACTTTAATAATAAATGGAATGGATAAAAATCAAGAGAATAATGTGAGTGAGTATCAAAAGGATTTCTTAGTTTGGCATTAAAAATTCAAAATTACTTGGTCAATTTTGGTGACTCAAAATATCAAAAATCAGCATTAACTATCAGATTTGGATGTTGGTAGTATTACACGGTTTACCATATTTAATTTAATTATGACGGTTTGAAAAAACTATAACATCATTTAAAACTCGTCTACTTATAAAAGTAGTGTTTATATGACAATCTTTTAAATAATGTCGTATAAAATAACTAATACGATATTTTATTTTAAAATCATCCTAAAAATTTGTTAAGTTACTCAAAAGCGCCTCATATACATATTTTAAGATGCCCCTTTCGATCATTTTACGTTCTTATAAGCTAGTTTTTGTCAAACATGATATATTCATCAGCTACCTTATTAACCAGTTTCCCAAACATAACCTTAATATAAGATTTGATATTATCTATCAAAGAAGATGTATTAGTTATCATAAATTTCGTATAACGTTTTGGTGGATCTTGTCATTTATTTATTGTGTTCAGAGTAAATTACATTCTTGTCCTTATGTAGACGTGTTATAATTCTTTAAAATGAAACAATGACTGTGTGTGTGGGTAATAATGTTTGATCTAATACACATAATAGTAACTTGTATGTGTTTTATGGTAGTTTTATGGATTTAAAATAAGCTTATATTTATGGATTTAAAAATTGTGTGTGGAGTCCATTCAAGAGAGAACTGATTAGTTTGTGGTAACTGTGAAATCCAATCTCAACCACAAATCAACGGATAAATTAGGAAATTAATAATTATGGTAATTTGAGTTAAAATTATAATTAGATGACATTTTAGGTATTTTTAAAAAACTTCTCTCTTCTCTCTCATCTCTCCGGCCTCCAATCTCCGGCCTCCGGTGAACAAAAATCTGGCAGGTACCAAGTAATCACAAAGATACACAATGTGATACCTATTGTGATATATTGTGATACCATTTGAGTACCACTGTATATCACAATGGGTATCACATTGTTTATCTTTGTGATTACTTGGTACCTGTCGGATTTTTGTTCACCGGAGGCTGGAGATTGGAGGTCGGAGAGACGAGAGATGAAAGAGGAGAGAGAAGAGAGGAGTTTTTAAAAAATACCTAAAATGTTCTTTAATTATAATTTTAACTCAAACTACCATAATTATTAATTTCCTAATTTATCCGTTGATTTGTGATTGAGATTGGATCTCACAGTTACCACAAACTAATCAATTCTCATTTGATTAAGCCCCTATATATATATAT
>NC_037536.1:12417060-12448487 GCF_001531365.2 Cynara cardunculus var. scolymus | reverse complement strand
AATTGGAGTGGTTTTCATTTGATCGCTCCTATATATATATATATATATATATATATATATATATATAATGTTTAGATGATATGGAAAAGAGGATGAAATCCAGGTTTCAAAGGTTTATCCACAAATACTTATGGTGAACGGATAAAAAGCAAGAGAATGAGAAAATGAAAATGACTTTGGACTTATTTTCTCGTGACATTTATAAGTCAAATATGGATTTTTCACCGCTTAATATGTCATGGGTCGGTTGGTATCAGATAATAAAATGATAAATTCTATATTTTATGGTTGTATTGTTTCAAAGTTTTCTCATTAAGTTATGTATGAATTTAAGTTGTCTATATTGATTAAGATAACGTGGTGATTGTTTCATAGAATGTAATAAGATCGGAATTGTAATTTGTCAAAGGAATTGAAACGGAATTTAATCAGGGTCGACCATATGTTTCGTTGGCAGGATCGGAATCTGTTTTTTGGCTTTCTAAATGTAATTATAAAATTATAGTAAAATAGTGATAAATTACCAAAATACCCTTTCATGATGTTTTCATACTTTATTACTTAATTTATAAATACTATAGAATGATAAAATTAATAATGTAGCATTAAATATGGTTGTGGTGGTGGCGATGGTGACAATGGTGGTGGTGATGCCAATGGTTGTGGTGTGGTGGCGGCGGGTAAGGACGGAGGTGATAGTGATGGTAATGATGGTGGTGGCAGTGGTGATGATGGTGGTAGTGACAATCGTGGTAGCAATGGTGGTGTTGATGATCGTCATGGTGGGATGGAATAAATTAGAGTAATAAAATATCATAATAATCTTTCTTAAAAGATTTAATAATTTATGGAATTCAAATTCCTTACTGAAACCAAAGGAATTCAAATTTTGTTGTAAGTGAGATTAAAATTCCGTACTAAAACTCATAGAATGAACCAAATACATGAATTGAATTTGGCCAATACGATTGACCATTCAATTCCATCAGATTCCAGCAAACCAAACGTCAGCTAAATTATTGTTATGTTGTTATGTTGAATAAACAGTTTGAATGACATAAATGACCATTCCATTTATTAATCTATATCGGACACCAATTAAAATAATTGTTTGATGAATACGATGAATAATTTATTCCAGATGTTAAAAAATCAACAATTTAAGCGGTTTTTTATAGAAACAATGATCTAACACAATGAACGAAGCAAAAACATATTCCACGACTAGTTTTAATCAAATTGGGAATCTTAATTACCGAACCTTTTCATCATGAATATGATAAAAATATCATTAACCCATTAAAAGTTGCTTTTGAATCGGAAGAAGTTTTCTTTCAAGCATTTCATCACAACAATTAATGTGTTTGCAAACAAACTAAAATGGACTTATCAACTAATTGTTGATAGATAACCAGATACATAGTTTTACACGTTTAAATAATGTTGCACACAGACTGCTTAAGGAAAAACCTTCTTAGCATATTCGGGTCCAAATGTGGCAAATTGAAGTTGAACTATGACAAATGGCTTGGCCCAACTGGTACGGACCTTCCAAAAAATGTTCGATCTTTGTCTAGTTCAGATTTTCAATTCAATATCATAAAAATTCCGATATTATTAAAAAAAAACTACAAATTAAAAAAAAGATGGACTAAATCAAAAATCCAAACAAGTACTAGTCAAAAAAAAAAAGATCATGTCTAAAAATAACCGACAATAACGTCAAGACCGGTGTATATCTGGCATTAGGGGTGCTCATGGGTTGGATTGATCAGGTTGAAGACATTTGTACAACTCAACTCAATGCTTGAAGTTTGAAAAATCTTAACCCAACCCAACCCATACGGGTTGGTCGGGTTGATACTTTGGTACATTAAAATATTCTTCTAATCAAGAATATGTTATTTATCTACTCATAATTTTTTTTTCAACATCAACCATTTGATACAATTTATCCATACATCTTTCGTATACCACATTCAGTTAATTTTCTCAATATACATATATGTTCATAGTTACTGAACATATATACGAATGAGTTATATAAAAATGTAAATAGATTGAAAATGTGTATATAAAGAGCATACATGATAGTTTAATTGTCTAATGTACATATTAATAAAAATTCAACAATTATATTAAATCCAAGAAATAAAAAAATATCGGGTTCATCAGGTTGGAATGAATTCAAATAATATCAACCCAATACCTACAGTTTGACAATTTTACAATTCGATTAGACATCAAGTTATTTCGGGTTAAGTTATTTCGTATTAGGTTGGGTTGGATTGGTCGGATTTTTAAGCATCCCTATATGTTATCTGTTATGGTGGTGCATCAGGACTTGTCGCAGCTTAACCACTTAAGCTCATTGATGGAGCAATAGTTGAGCTTTATAGTTTCAAAACATCCTATAGTAATTAGTAAACAATACCACCCTCTTCCATAATAATATAACAGAACATACATGTTTCTTTCCAAATCAATAACAATTCCTACAGAAACAACTACTTCCCCTCATTTTCTTTCTTTCTATCTTTGATTTTTATATAATAATAAGATCTGAAGTGAATTAAATCCCAAGCAGGGATTTATTTTTTACACCAAAAACATAACCACCAATCATCCATTTCATCGTTCATTCATATACAGATTTCGTCTAGTTGATTTGTGTCAACGGTGAGCGTTGTGCAGTCGGAGATATCTTCGACTCCTTTACTGCAAAAGAATGGTTTTCTCGGAACTCTTCCACTAAGCTCTCTATTGCCATTGCACGAAGGGACTCTATACTCACTTTACTTGGAACATCAGTCTCGCTTCTTACCGGGGTATTTCCAGATGGCTCGTAATCCTAAATATACATTAGCATCATGTTAAAACAAAAACACACATTATCCATATTGCCTCTTACAGGGTCCTGTTTACTTACTACTGATTCAATCAGCACGTTCCCATTAGTTACTGGTCTTACTGAAGGTACTGACTCCCTCTCAATCAGCACCTACCCAATCAGCATCAAAATCTTACTTATAAGGGGCAGTTTGCTAAATGCCATCTGGGGAAGCACTTGCCGGGCCACTTACCTTACTGAGTGAGCATGGCGAGGACCAAAAATCTTACTCGGTAAGAGACGGCGCAAGGATCAACGATCTTACCCTGTTAGCTCTTACCAAGTAAGCTTTGTTGCTTACTATGCCATTTTGATGGGCCAAGAATCTTACTCTGTTAGGTAAGTAAGGATTACGACTTTTGCCCGGTTAGCGTTTGGTAGATGGCCCCTTACTTGATTGGTGATTAGCCGGATCACCTTCTTACCGGGAAGCTTTTACCCAATAAGGCCCAGTAAACAGCCCCCAAGAGTTCTTTTAGATGTATACCGGCAAAATACATAACTAGGAAAAGCCACTCTACTCTTTCTCTAAGTATATAATATTATATATGCAAATGCTCATGCACACTCCTCACTTTTGATGAGGCTTGAGCCCTGACCTCCTGGGAGGTCGGGCTCTACCAGTAACCCGGATACCACTAGACCAACAGGCAGAGAACAAGTTTGCTTATATCCCACTCCAAAACTCCACCTCCACGTGGGATATACTAGGCTCGTTTGGTTTAGTTTACAGTTCTCATAAACCTATTCTTTATTTATTGCATATTGCAGAAATAACGTGTTAGCTTTTGCGCTCAAAAAGAAAAAGCATCATCATACCATGTATTTCTGCTGGAAAGTATCATGAGCCTTCTGCTCTATCGAAGATGATTGTCTTGCATGATCCTCCTGTAGGCTCTTAAGACTTTTGGCCTGAGATTTTGTTGTTTCTAGAATTTTAGAAACGGCCTCTCTCTCTTGTTCTGATGTACCTAGAGTGAGTACCCATACCATAAAGAACATCACTACAGTGGAAATGATGATGGCTCCACAAAAAGGAATACATTCACATTCAGCTAAAATAGACATATAAAGAACATGTGACAGAAAAATCAAGAAGCACAGAATAGGTGTAGTCTTCCACCATTTAACAGCTCTGATATTTATTTAGATTTATCTCGAATATATGTCAAAATAAATTAAAATAATATCTTCCCTTCACATCATGGACCCAATTTTACATAACATTTTGTTCTAGATACAGAAAGAACATCTAAGGGTCTGTTTTTTAGCAGCTTAACGAGACTCAGCTTAATCGGTCAGCTATACATGACTGATTGCAAGTCGCTTGATGATATAGAAAATGGCTTATTCGGTAAGTTTCTAGAGGAGAGCTTTATGCAGAAAGCCAAGTTTTTTTTCCTTATTGTGCTTTTATTCCAGCCAATGGTAGCAAAGACAGAAAGAGAGGTGAACATTAAGTTGAAATGGTAGGAGGGCGACAAAACAAAAGGATTCCGCATTAGCCACTCTAAGACTGCATACATATGTCACAATTTCAGCAAGAAGCATAATGATGAAGGATAGAAATCAACATTGGGTAGCAAAGGGTACCCAAAATGATAGTTTCTAGTATTTAGGCTCCATGATTAGAAAAAGAGATGTTGAGAACGACGATACACACCACATAAAGACAAGGTGATGAAGGTGGAGGACAGCCACAGAAATGTTGTGTAATTAAGTCCACTTAAGCCGACAAGGCAAATTCTACAAGATGACCGTCAGACCAGCTTTGTTGTATGAGAGTGAGTGTTGCTCAATATAGAAGGCAAGTGAGACGAATCTGGAAATTATAAAGATATGGATGCTGAAATGGACCTATGGTTGGACCTTGTGGACAACATACAGAACGGGTTTTTAGTGCAGAGTAAGAAGTTGCGACCATGCACATATCACAAACAACTAAGATAAAGAAGATTGTGGTTTGGCCTCGTTAAAGATGTTAGACCTTAGTTATATTTTTACATCATCTAAGAGGAATAGGAGTTATGGGCATTCCAGTCTTTTCCATGTTAAAGAGAGGAAAAGTAGTGGGAGTCAGTTAGCATAAATGAATAAGGAGAGATCAGATGGGCATGTTCTTAATAACAGATTTATATGGAGACTCTAAACTTCGCCAATCGTGAGGAAAGTAATCATTCAAAGAATCTTTTGACATTAATTCTTGAGTTTTCTATCAAATTGTTGAGTAAGCCTCAACGGGAGACAGATGACAGCACTAGCAAGGAGTGGAAAACATAACGATCGAAAGGTGGAAGAGGGGGTAAGGTCAAAGAGGATGTGAGACGAGCAGTTGAGGCTAGACAGGAAAGCCTTATACCTTTCTAAAGGCATGACCTGAGTTCATGAAACACAGAACAGAGGTAGCAGATTTGTTGTAGAGACTAATAGCTAATGTAGATGGGGTAGAGTTGGCATTGTCATAGGAGGGTTAAAGAGAGAGGATCTTTACCTAGCATATTATGTACTTTGTTTAAGCTGTTTAAATTTTTGTACTTCCTCCTCGGCCTTACTGTCACTTGCTTGTTTTAATTTTTTTCTCCTCTATTTCCTTGCGGCCTTTACAATTTACCATCCTTCATGCATGTTTGCACACTCTTTTTCTACTCATAGATTCCTCTGTGTCATGCTCTCTGATTTCTCTCCAAATCTTCAAGAATTTCAAAAGAATGGGCAGACTTTGTGTTTCTCTCATGACATTTCAAACCTTTTCACAAACCGCGATTATTCATGGGAACAGCCCCTCCACTCGTTGGGTAGAGGAAATATTTACATACATCCTATCCCGCGGACCCCACTTCCGAGGGGGATATACCATGTACAATTGGTTTAATTTTCTTTATGTAACTGCAGAAATCTAGCAAGTCATTTTTCCTTGGAAAATGAACGCTTCGTGTTGAAGTGTATTTTTGTTTAATCTAAGTTTCAAGGTATAGCTACTATAGGTTAGGGTTTATAAAGGCTCCGTATTGATGTAAGTGGTTGATCGAGTAGTTGAGTTATAGCTTTTTAATAGTTGATCTACTAGTTAACTCATGTTTCTCTTTTCTTTTTGAACTTAACGAAACAGCAGCAAAACAGGTGAAAAATGGAAAGTTATTAGTCAGTCATTCCCCCACCTCCCAATAAAAGGTCAGGAGAAAACAGAGCACAATTCCAAGAAACTCACCATCTATGTGCTTTGAAATATCCTCACTATTCTTCAACATGTCGCCTTCAACATTGGCCCTTAAAGAAACAATCTCAGCATCATGATGTTCATTACTATCCGATGCACTCCTGCAGTATTGAAAGGTATAGGTGTCACTATCTATTTGCATTGTCTACCATAACTAATATAAGAATAACTGCAGGATCATAAAGTCATGATTAGCTGACATCAGTATATATCTGCTGCAAAAACATAGATGGGCTTCAATTATCCAATTGTATCTTGTCTGCTGCAAAACCAGAATAGGCAAGTACAGATAACTAACCTGATGATCGAGTCCACAGCTGTGACATGTTTTCTTCCCATTTCAGTCACAGAGTTGTGCGTCTTTTTAGAATGCTTTTGAGCCAACTCAGTAACATCGACACTGGATGAGAGAGTTGTAAAGAACCACAAATTAAATGTAAGCTTAGCTCTTGATACAATCCATCCCATAGGAATCAGCCAAAAAAAATTGCAAAACTATCTCCTCTTACCATTTTTGTAGCAGTGACTCAATGCGGCAGTGTTTAGCAGCAGCAAAATCAGCATTCTCTGTCGCATCACTTTCTACTTGCATGGAAAAATCTTGCCATTTTCTTTTGGCATCAGATGTTACTCTCTCAAAAGATGAAACATGCCCATCCAAAACTTTCTTGCTTCCAGCAGCTGTCTCTTTAATGCTAGCTAATCGTGCATCCACCTGCCAACTCAACCATCAGTCCACTATACTTTAAAGAAAAGAGAGCAAGTACAAGCAAACAAACCATCTCTTTTTGACGACAGATATGATTTGTGACCAAACTTGTTACTTCAGCAATAAGCTTCTCTGCGTCAGATTTTGAGTTTTCCTGGAGAAATGTATTTTAAAATGTTATATATTAGTTGTTTTGCATTGCATTTAATATTGTTCATTATATACCTCATATGCCTTCTGAAATTCATCAATGCTCTTTGTTTGTATCTCATCAACTTGGATGGCATGAGTTCCTAGATCTTTAGATTCCTTCATCAGCTTATCGAAGAATTCATGGACAAACTTGGATATCTCCGTTGTATGCCCAACGCTGATATTAAATCTCTGAAAAGTTAATGATACCAATTTACCAATGTGAAAAAGAATATTTATGCAGATCATATATTCTTTAGCAGTAGAAAAAGCAAGATGCAACAAATAAAAAAACACACAAAAATATCATATGATTTTAGCACGTCTATATCCTATTTTCACACACTGAGGATAACAGATACACTAACAAAACCAAGTAGACATTAATAGGAGGTTTAAAATATCATCATCTAAAAAGTAGACCTTTTATCTGATCAAACACAAGAAAGCTGGTCAACAATGTCAGATCCCTTAGATTTTAAGATATCTTCATCAAAGGATGACATAAAATAAAGCCACTGACCTGCCGAAGCTCTCTAGCAAAATATGCCATCTCTCCTTGCTGAGTTGATAAAGTGCCTTGAAGCTCATCAAAAATAGAAATTCCTTCAGCAGCTTCTTCAGCTAGTAGCTAATTGAGAGAGAGCAAGTGTAGTCAATATGTGCACTGATTACTCATGATGGATAATTACAAAGGTCAATTGTTTATTACTTACTTTTTCAACAAAACAAGAATTAGAAGAAACCAAAGATAAAACCTCCTCTAAGCTGGCATTAGAGTTTGCTTTGTGCAAAAGCACAACATTTTGCAGCGCCTCAATGTGAGAAACATACAACACTTTCGAAGCAGCAACTTTCTTTTTTATGTCGATGATTGCCTAAAACATAAAAGCGTTTAAGCAATCAAATCCGCAAGGTAACAATAACATTCAAGTGGACATGCATGCATTGAAACTGTACCAAATATGTGTATAGAATATCAACTCTGGAGGAAGGGATAATCAAGGTGTAGGTTGTAACATATACATTTGTTCCAATAATTGTGCTAGAATAAAACACTCCTAATATCCCTTTAAACAGTTCAGGCTCCAGAGATTGAGATTGATCCATTTCAAACGCATAATGTTGATAATTAAGGAATGACGAGCCTAGTGCTTGCGGTAAGTAGAAGAACTCAGATTCCAAATGAACAAATTCAAACTTGAAAACACATGAGAATCTTCCAACATAGACAGCACAGGTTACATCTCTTGTAGAATGTACAGTGTCAACCATATCAAGGGATGAAGTTATAAGAACACATGTGCTTATGAAAAAAAAGCTCTATAGAAACCAACAATTCAGTAACGTTCTCCCTTTCTAATAAATAGTTTAGTTAAATATTTATTAATTTTTCTGATTATATTTTGGTATGAATTTCACTATTCGACATCCCTGATGTGACTTAACTAAAACGTAATAAAATTAAAATGAAAATAAAGTAGAACATTCAGAGGAAACATGAAAAATATACAGAGTTAAAAGAGTTCACAATTTTGATCTTGATCTTGCATGTGCATCTTGGTTTAAAAATGCGCGCATAATGCGCTGTGATGCGCTGAAGAAAACTCATCAAAGGGTCTGATGCGTTGCGATTCCATGATGCGCTCGCATCACCTACGCATCACACGATGCGTGCATCACTTATGCATCAGCGCATCATGTATGTTGCATTTTTGGGCTCCCTTTTTCAGTTTTTAGTTGGGCTTTTTAATTGGGCTTTTTAGTTGGGCTTCTTAGTTAAGTAAAATAGAACGTGAGACTGTGAGAGACCTAATAGAAGAAGCCGACAGCGCAGAAGTAGAAGTCGCACTGTGAGAGACCTAGCATCGCATATCAATTAAAACGTGACATGAGTTGTTGTCGATACTCGACAACCAGCAAAGAAGTAGAAAACGAACTTTTTAAGATTCTAATGCCACTTTTTTAACTACTTTATGTTATAAATGAAGTATTTTGATAGGTAAGTATTTTTAAGGTAAAAATTGATATGTAGAATTAATTTATAAATATTTTTTGAATACCGGGCGCATCACGTGCGTGATGCGAGCGCATCAGCATCACGCATCACACATCGGCTTCCGGGACCCTTAACGCATCGGACCGCATCGCGCTTATTAAAACCAAGATGTGCATACATATATAAAGGTTGGTGAATACAAGATGAAGCAACTTTGTTTCCAGTTTGAATTTACTTGAACGAAAAATGTTGAAAGCAAGGTTCACAGTGAGCAGTGAACCAGTCCCTCAAGGTAGAAACCGCTTACGGGTGACCTTTGAGCATATCCTCAAAGAAGTTCCAAATGCTTTAAAATTCAGGTTTAATACTTGAATACATTATATTTCTAGGACAAGTTACATAGTGAATTACCCAAGAGATCATCTGTGGTAATGTATCTAAGATTTTGTTATCTATTACAAAATTTTAGGATCCCCAAGAAGCATGTGTGACAACTGCATGTTTTACATGGAAGGGGATGAATATTTTCGGTAACAAAAAAACATGCTATTAGTGGAGTTCTATTGTATAGGATTAGTACCAAAATTCTGTGAATGTTGGAAAGTTATCAATTGGAAAAAGAAAAAGCATCTTTTGCCACAACTTAAACAATACCTTATCATTAATGTTGATGAAGGTGTGACAAAATTTCTCAATGCATTGAAGTTGTTCATTTTGCTGAGATGTTGATGCAGCCACCAGGTTGCAAAGAGATGTAACATCTTGTGTGAGCTCAGATTCAAACTTGTTCACAACTGACCTATTACCAGCACTCAGTTTATCTTCTCTTGCTGCATAAAAGTAAAGAAGAAACAGTTAATAATCCATAAGAAGTTGACAGAGAATATGTTAGAGAAGAGAATGCATACCAATCTTTGCAAACAATGCCGCATTGTCCTCAAGAGATCTTTCCAAGTCGTGCCGCAAAACACATGCTTGATGAGCCAGTGCATTTTCTGTTTACAATGTTCATTAGTATATAACATATGAAGTATCAGAAAGTTCGACATCTAAACTATCCACATACCTGCTTTTTTCTGCTCGCTTATGATAAAATCTCGCTCATTGATAGCATATCGACATTTCTTCAATTCTTCCTGGGTACTGGCCAGCTCCTTATTGGTTTGATTCAAGTTGTTCTAAAGAACATGGAGAAATAAAGAATAGAAAACAAAGGATATATGTTTAGTCACAACATAAGAGGTCCAACAGCAATGCATGTCACTCACTAGCATGATTTACCTGGGTAGAATCAAGTTTGTAGCTCAAATCAGAGCACTCTCGGACACGAGCATCATATTTAGTTTGCAATTCTTCAAATTGCTGTTTATGCAACAAAAAGAAGGATAGTAACAAATGAACAATGTTATCCTAGCATGAAAGATAGCTCATACCTCTACTCCCTCTGTTCCAAAATAAAGGCAACAAATTCCTTTCAAGGGTGTCCCAACTCCTGAGATAAATTAGCCGTTCCCGTTTTGGCAAAGTTTCAATCAACACTTGCCTCCTTGGCAATTAGCAATATTGCATGATATTAATGGTGTTTATTTTATTCCACAACATTCTCCTACTTTGTCATTATTGAAGATTTTTTCACTAATGGTCGAAACACCTTCGGTAACTTATTTGCACAATCAAAAGTTGCATTTGTTTTGGAACAGAGCCTGTAATATGAATGCAAATGGTAAAACATAATACCTTTTGCTGGTTTTCTATCTTAACTCCCATTTGTTCAATCTGATCTGCCATTGACTAGCCAAAAAAGAAAGTTAAAATCATATATATGCAGTTATGCAGCAATTTATTTATTCAATTTGAACTTTTAAAGAACAAAATATGATTATATGGAACCACCAAAATTACAAAGTGAAGTCCAAAAAACCATCCAATACCTTACGTTCCATTTCCTCTTGATAGTATCGCTCTTTCGGTATATGAACACCATTTTTCTCACGTGAGGCATAGACCTCTGCAAGTAGAAATGAACAGACAAATCAGCTATCATTTATGTCTAATTAATACCTTTTTCATCTCTTAATTGCATTATTTCAAGAAGCAAAGATTTTACCAGCTTTGAGCCTTTCAATTTCACCATAAAGATCTTTGATAAGAGTTGTTTTCATCATCTTCTGATTTACCTTGAAAAAAAAGACAAGTATAAAAATTCAGAAGAGATTAGAACATTCAACCACCTAGAAGATGGAACTACCAACAGAACACAAGAGAACATAAGTTGTGAAATTTAAAAATATTACAAAATATCGTATTCAGTGGAACTGGGACAAAAAATTTGATTTACTTCCCAATACAAAATGGAATCATTCATACAGATTAGGCACAACCTGGACTAGATCAGGATACCAATAAAAATACATCTCCTCAAAGGAAAAAAAATAGATTGATTGATTTTAGTTGCATGTCTAAAATGCAAGGAAACTATAAAAATACAAATGCTTATTTCTAAACTCATCAAGAAAGATAGAGAATACTAGATAGGAGGCTAAAGAAGGGCCTTAAACTAAATCACTAACAATTTGAAGGAGAACAAGGAGAGGCCATCAATTTGTAAGAATTAGAGGCTAACCTCGGGTTTGTTCTTTATATTTTTTGCCCTGTGAGCGTAATCCAATGTGCTCAAGGTCTCTTCAAGACAATGAACAGCAGGAGACACTGTAGCAATGATACATGTTTTGGTTCTTCCACCCAATGAATCACGAAGTAGACGGGTCAGTTTGCTATCCCTGATTTGGGTAAAACTCAAATATTAGAATTTGGACACCATAAATGATCAAAAGTAAAAAGAAAATTGTCAAATTGCTTAATGTCATAAATATTGGCAATTGAGAATAAGACAGAAGAATGGCAACTTGAGAAAGAGCATAAATGGCTGGAGAGGGTATCTAAACAAAAGTTCATCCAAACCTATACGGGATGTGCCCAAGATGCTCCACAAGAGCATTTATTACTCGTCCTAGAGTAAGTAAACTTTTGTTTATTTCTCCAGCTTCTCTTGCACGACCCTGAAAAATTCACATTATAAACTCAACAAAAAGGAATATATAGGAACAAAAATATAATGGTCTCTGCAAGATCACCACAAGTGTTGCAAGAAGAGAAATTGCTTTTCACGAACTTGATTATTATTGAAAATTTGGTGGTTATATTACCTCTCTAGCACCAGACCGAGAAATATTTTCAGAACCAGCTAGATCGACCAGATTCAGTTTGCCACATTTGATAAGCTCTTCACCTTCTGGGTTGGCCTCTTTGATGTGTATAGTTATAGAAAACAAAGAATGCGACCGACTGAGAAACAGGTAATTGTCAAAGCAGGACAATGAGATTTCACATTAACATTAAAGTGCATGCAGAATAACTCAAAACCTTGATTGCTTATTTAATAAGGTTTCTGCAGTTCGACGTTTCGCGGATCCCCTCTCCAATAACGAGAAAATTTCACTAGCACTCGTTACAATCTCCTCTTCCAGTCCTCTCACAAGAACTCCACCTTTACCATCTTCCATGAGCGGAAGAAGCTTTTTCTGCTTGTCTTCAACGACTCTAGAAATTTCTTCAGGAGCAAGCAAATCAGTGATCTCCTCGTTATACAACTCCAAAAAAGTTACTTTAACACTATACTCTGCATTTTGGTGCTCCAAAGTGTCGAAAATTTGTTTGACAGCTCTAGGGATTACTCCTGCTCCTGAAGGTAACTCTCCATTAGGCCCACTCTGTCAATGGATAGACCAGAGGATGTCAATTACTAATAACAACAAAGTACAAAAACAAACTGCAAAAATCAATGTACAACAAAGAAGACCTGCTACCTTCGACCTCTTACATTCACCCTCCATGGTGTAAGTTTTTCCAGTGCCTGTCTGTCCGTAGGCAAAAATAGTACAATTAAATCCTTCTAAAACTTCATTCACGATAGGAATGACTGCTTGTTCATATAAATCTTTTTGATGAGCGGTAGGTCCAAAAACCTGCATCCAAAAAGATAATAGTACTTTATAACTAAGCATTGCACCATGGAGTTCTTACAGCTCTATACTATCTTGTGTCTAATGAATCCAAACCTCAAGGCTCACCAAACACCTGGGAGGATGAGGTAGGCAAATGGAAGAAAAAGAAAAAGGCTTTGATTAGAATGTTATTGATTGTCAATTTAACATAATCATACTATCAGGCTTATAAACCTTTTTCGATTTTTGTAAATCAGTTCTCCTAATGATCTCCATTCCTTGATGGACTTTTATAATCAAGCTGGTTCCAGGATTAAGATGAGGCACCCGTTTAACCATTTCTAAAATATGGAGAAAAACAGTCACGAGAAACATCATTAAAATTCAATAACTATAAATTTAAAACGCAAAACCCTGCCTCTAAACATCGTCGAATCACAAGTTACCAATGCATACAGATTGCAAGAAATTGCAACTTCCCCAAATCAAAAGAAAAATAATAAGAATCAAATGACTATGTTAGTAAATCAGATACCTTGTCAAATGTGAAAATCCTATCGATTTGCTTCCCAGCAATATTCTGCGAAACGGCAACTTCTCTCTGGTAGTCATTACAAGTTACCACCTGAGGCGCGTTGTTCCTTAACTCATCGTCACTAAACGGCCTAACAAACAGTCAAATCAAAAGCGAGCATTTCCATACACTGAATTAGATTGTCATCAACATAATCTATAAGCAGTATCCAAATCACAACCCAATCAAATTGCACCAAACTTAAACCCTAGCATACCATTTTTCCACCAACAAAAAAAGAAGATTAGAGCATTAAGTAGATTGGCAGTACCTGCACCGGAGAAGGACCTGAACATTGACGCCTTTTTCGTGGCGACCGGACATTTTTGCACACAGAGAATGCGTGTGTGTGTGTGTGTGTGTGTGTGTGTGATAGATGGGGAGATTATCTGGCGTCTTTGTGTTATGTGTTTGCTTGGATCGAACGTTGTGTTCTCTCCTCAAAACGAAATGAGAAGCAGCGGGATGGATCGGAGTTTTTGAAATTTTGAGGGCCGCTCTCCAACGTTTGATCTGACGGTTGGTGGTCGATGGAGTTCGATCCGACGGTATATATACTGCCAAGATCTGGATCAAGGCACTGGCTTGACCAAATTGCCCTCCGACCGGGTTTTTCTAGCCTTTCACTCTTTTTACTTGTGGGTATTTATTTGTTTATTTATAAATCAGAGATTTGAGAAAAAATTCTAACTGTTATGTTAGTGACTGTTTGGTAGTTGCTGAATGGTTCGGTTTAGAATGATTAAAAGGCTCGTATTATATAGTACAAAATAAAATATAATTGTTTGGTAATTGTTTACGATGAAATTAGCACGCTTAATGGTTAATGGAGACCCAAGATACAAATCATTCAAAATGTTTTAGAACCATTAAAAGATAGACTTTTTTTTGCCAAACAAGATTCACCTCTTAATGATTTAGAGTCTGCCTCTTAATAGAACAGACTATAATTTATTTTATCGGACAAAATTGTGGTACATCAAAGCATATCTTATGCAACAATTTACCTGGTAAGCGTTTACTCGGGTAAGAGTCATCACCCTCACTTACCGGGTAAGACTCTACGTTCTTATCATCGCTCTTACCGGGTAAGATTCTTGCTCATTGCCATGTTCATCCGGTAAGGAAAATTGCCTAATAAGTACTTACCGAGTAAGAGTTTAGTAAACAGCCCCTTAATCACTCAAAATTAGAATGCATGTTGGGTTTTTTTAGATTTTTTCTTTGAAATTTCGATAAAATGACGTTGATTTTTATCATCTTATCATCTAAAGATCAACAAAAATGAGTTCAAGTTGAGGGTTGTCGAGTTTATGGTTCATTGTGTTTGAAGGGTAGTGTCTTTAGGTGCATACACGACATGATGTCCCCATCTAGTCGCGAAGACCAAGTTACGAGCTTGTCACATATCAGACGCTACCTTCTTGCAACTTATGGGATTTAGTTAGTGTCAGACTTGTATGTCGGTTGATAAGACACTTAGGGGCTGTTTGGTTCATTGATTTGAACGGAATTGAAAGGAATTGTAATGGCCAAATCCTTTGACCAAATTCCAAATACAATGTTTGCTTCATGGAATAAATTTGATGGAATCCTTTCAATTCCAATAAATTTTTTCACTCACATATTTTAAATTCCACGACAATACCCTTGGATTTCAATTCCTTTCCGACAAATTCCTTATCTAATCCAAATTCATTCAACGTTGCGTCTACCATCTCATATAATTGATTTATGGTTCGATCTCCATCTGATACACACTCTCTCTCTCTCTCTCTCTCGTAATTTCTCCATCTATACGAGAGCGATAGACAACACATGAAATCAAGGAATCGATTCAAGATAACTAGGTATTGATATCACTAGTCCAATTCCGTTATTCAAAAATCATAAAAGGTCATTTGTTGATATTTAATTACGATTCCAAAGTTAAATTCCGTGAACCAAACAAAAAAATTACAACCCGTAAATAATTTCATTCCAATTCCATGCAACCAAGCGCAATCACAAGCCATGGTCAATGGTCGGTTATATCTCACACCTTTAGACTAATGAAATTGGGCCACAAAGCAAGTATGCAATACGGGCCAACGTCGTTTTTCCAAGTAATAAAGTGGTACAAGTATCGAATTATCATCCACAGAGATTGTAGTCAAAGTTAGATTAGAGTCCAATAAAAGAGATGATTTCAGATGACGATTTTGAAGACTTTTGTTTGATATAAGGTGAATTCAAACAGAATACATAATATATAAAAGAAACAAGGGTGTAAGACTTAAGGTGAGACCCAAACACAAATTCCAGCAGCCAATGCTATAGGAATGCTACAGCAAGCAGTGTTTCAAAACTAAGTTCCACCATCTATTTTGAAGGCATTCCTCTCGGACTTCACCATTGCACTATCTTATAGCTTTCCACTCATATCTCTATGTGGTGTCCGGACCGGGGATAGTGACACGATGGTGCTTTCAAAATATATGGATAAACAAATCTATTTGTTAAAAATCACTCTTTTGAGTCGATTCCCATATCATTCGAGTTGGCGTGTTCTTGATAGTTCATCTCTAAATCTATCACACTTTGACACTTCTGAATAGTGACCAACCCGTCGGGAGTTATGTTTTGAAAAACATAAATGACAAGTCTCCTTGTCGGCAACTTTCTCAAGTCTACCTCTTATGTCATCCAAATTGACGTGCTTATTAATGACTTATCTCTAAGTTCATCGCACTTTAACACTTTCAAGTGATCAACCCATCAAGAAGTGTGCTTGGTTTTGTAAAAACTCGAATGAAACAATGGAACGTCGTTTACGAAAACACTTAGCTACTTTCGTTTGGTTTGAAAATCTCACATTTCCGTCTCACACCCAGCTATAAAAGTTTAGCTACTCATAACGGAAAGTAAAAAATAAATGACGGAAAATAAAGACATAAACGTAAATTGGGTAAAGTAAATAACGAGAAAATAAATGATGAAAATGTAAATGACGAGAAAATGAATGGCGGGAATGTAAATTGCGAGAAAATAAATAACGGAATGTAAATGACAATAATCGTAAAAGAACGTAAAAATAAAAGACGAGAATATAAATGATGAAAAAGATGAAGAACTCAAAAGATTAATAAAAACCATCATTGGAGATAGTTTACAATACTAGCTAATGTTTTTGATGGAGAGAATGGGATACAATGGATGAAAGATGGATTAATGGATGATAGATGAAGGCACCCCAAGCCTTCATTTTATACAAAAAATGGGTCACTAAAAGATTTGGAGGCTAAGCTTCCAAAAGTTTAGTTACATGGCAACAAAAGAGTAACTAACAAGTACAATGGTCTAACCAAAGTCTAAACATCAGATTTTAAATCAAAAAGTCAGCTTCTACAGCTGTCTTCCATTAGTCAAAAAATCAGCGTCTTGACCATTAAGCCCTCCAAAAAGCTACGTATGAATCAAATTGACGTTGCACCAATGTTGTAGCATCCTGCTGTTTTCACAAAAATTATATATTAGCTTCATCCAAGAGTACCAACAAGTCAACCACAATATTTAGCTTCATAATAACAAATGTATAAAGAAATAAATAAAAATGACTCAAAGTGGGAATGAAAATAAATTATTCTACCTAATAAGACGTAAAACAAGTGCTTTATGTGTTAAATTCTCAACACATATCAGCCAAATTCCATTCAATTCCCTTAAAGTCAAAATTATTTGATGAATTTCAATTCCATCGAATTCCATTATATGAACCAAACGCCCCATTACTCTTTTAGCATATGCTAGTTCAAAGGTAACATCCCGATTAAGTCGGCCTTTCGCGGGTTGATTTTAAGCATTCCAATTTAATGTTTCACTTGACATTATGCAAGGTCAAATTGTCAGGTAAAATGTTATGTTTAGTTATGGTTTATGTAGGTATCATTCACACAATTTTCAGCTAGTTCTTACATGGTTCAAAGTAGGGGTATTCACAGTCCGGTTTGAACGGTTTAATCCCTTAAACTGCAATGACGGTTCAAGAACATTTTCCTAACCGAACAGTTTGGTAGTAAGTGACCAGACCAGTCAAATAGGATCACAAAAAGAAAGTATAGTCTGACCGGTTTAAACAGTTTGGGCCTAACATGGGGTTTAAACTTAAAACTTAATCTATCTCAAAAATTAAATTTCTACAATATCACATTGTTAAAAATACATTATATTGAATTATAAAATAAACATCTATCTCCAAAATAATAATAAAAAATAAACAAACCACTAACAATAGTTGGAATTTTAGATAAACGTTGAACAAGTAGGGAAACGGTTAAGAATTTTAAATATTGATTTTTGACGGATTTCATAATTTTGTCGATCTACGGAATGCGGATAATTGAGAAGTGAAAAATAAAAATTTCACATCTAAAACGAATTTCTATAATTATAGCATAAAAGTATAGTCTACAACATGTAAACTAAATATAATTTGTACATGTATATTTTTGACGGTCAGTTTGGTCCAAACCATTTATAAAAAAAGTTTAAACCGTAAATTGGGCAGGACCGAGCGGTTTAACTATTTTTCAGACCGGACCAGATCATCAAAACCGCAAAAAAATGTCCGATTTGACTTGGTTTGACCGGTTTGAGTGGTCCAACGATTTTTTTAACACCTTATGTGTGTGTAGGAGGAGCGATCAAATGCAAGCCACCCAATTTATACAAACTATGAAATTTAACTAGATGTGATCATTTTGGAGGCTTGGACTAAACACTGGTTGGACCAACCTAATTTTTTTCTCTAGTAGCTTGAATATAGGAAACCAAGTTTTTTTCCGAGCTTAAAAAGTTGTTCATATCCCCCTATTCTCGTGAGACTCGTAAGACCAATGCTCAACCCTTTGATTAGATCTACAATCTGACAATCTGAACATTTATAAATGTCACGAGACTTCTCAATAATCACAAAATTACCACTGTGCAACTTTAGACCATTAGATAATTAGCTTATAAAGTTGATCAATGAACATAAATTGGTCTTACAGGTCTCACGAAAAACCCTTGATCTCACATAAACCCAACTATACATGTACATATACATATATGTATTATAGTACTTATTACATGGTAGGAACCACATAAAAGGAATCATCCCTTCATGTTAGTTTATTGTGAAGTCATATTGGGAGCTACCAGAACCATGGACAAAGACTACATCATCACCACTTTATTTTGTACTAAAATAATAAGCATTTTACAACCCAAAACAAAAACAAGTGGTTTCATTTAATATTATTGATTTGATATTCATATCATCATATTTTAAATGTTTTGCAGTGTAATTTTATTTATTAATCTGGGTATCCAACCTGCTATGCAAGTCGATTAATCTCAGGACGATCACCTGTTTTGCAGATAACCTGGAGTCACCGCATTTAAACCTCCGTGGCCACAATGAGATTTTATTCCTTCTTGGAGTAATTTTATTTTCATTAAGTATCATTTTTTGAAAAAACTTAACCAATTATGTATTAAATGTGTAAATTTTTAATTTTTTTTACTGTGATATTCTAATATACTGTATTAGACATAATTGTACGATTCAAATTTATAACATTTGTAGTATGAAATCCACGGTGAAACCCTATTTTTGTTTCGGTTCAATTGATGGACCAATTTCCTTAAAAATTTGTCTCAAAATTATTGGTGATAGATTGGACATGTCAAAACATATATTTAATAAATATTTTCAATCAAACGACCAATTGTCAAGGCATGTTAAATAGTTGGGGTCAACACGGGTTGGATTGGTTGGTAAATCAAAATATTATCATATTTTTATCACCTTTAATATGAGTGTTTTCTCTACTTATAAAACTTTTATTCATCATCAATCAATTGGTATAATTTATCCATATTTCTTAAATATATCACATTCAACTGTTTTTCTTAATGTGCGTGTGTGTGTGTATATATATATAGGGTTGGGTTAACGTGAGATTAAAGTTTTTTCGTAAGACCCGTAAGACCAATTTATGTTCATTGATCAACTTTATAAGCTAATGACCTACTGGTCTAAAGTTGTACAGTGACAATTTTGTGATTATTGAGAAGTCGCGTGGCGTATATGAATGCTCAAATTGTATATATAATCCAAGGGTTGAGAATTGGTCTTACGGGTCTCAAGAAAAACCTTTGGTCTCACATGATCTCAAATCTCTCTCTCTCTCTCTCTATATATATATATATATATATATATATATATCCACATTTACTGAACATATGTTTAAATGAGTTAAATAAAGATGGATAAGAGATTTAAAGTACATGCACATAAAGAGGGTGATGGTTTAATATTGGTCTAATGTACATATTAATAAGAAACTTAAAATATTAAATCAAAGGAATAGAAGGGTGTCGGATTCATCGGGTTGAGTTGAAATGATCCAAACCCAATTCCAATCAAATACTTATGGGTTGTTTACCAAACGCTTACCGGGTAAGCGTTTATCGATATTTAAAGAGCATCATCCCCACTTACCTTATCAAATAACATTCTCAGCCATCAAAGATTCAAAATGAGTCATTGGTAAGCGTTTTTATCCCGTAAGAATATTCATCCTCACTTACTAGATAAGATTCTAGGTATTTATTATGCTCACCTGTAAGTCAAGTGACATCTGGTAAGCATTCGGTAAACAATCCCTTACTGCTTAAATATTTTACAACCCGATTAGATATGAAGTAGCTTTATGTTGGATCGATCGAGTTATTCGGGTTTTTGTACACCATGCCAAATTGGGTTGCTTTGTTTGCATTGTTCATCAACATTTTTCCCTATCTTTTGTTTCATTAGTATTTTTGAACAAACAATTTAAAGAAATTGTAAACTCTTTAGTATATTTAAATCATTTTGATCTATTTTAATATAGGGCCATTTACCCAATTGCTTACCCGGTAAGCGCTTACCGACATGAGTCAACACTATGATTTATTTTGATGCGCAAGATTTTAGTACATCAAAACATATTGAATGCAATAATTTACTGGGTAAGCGCTTACCTGGGTAAGAGTCGTCATTCTCACTTACCGGGTAAGACTATTCATCATTCTCATTGCTTTTACCTGGTAAGATTCTTGACCCTTCTCATGTTAATCTGATAAGAAAATTTATCCGCTAATCACTTGCCAAATAAGTGTTTAGTAAACGGTCCCATAGTTATTTATAATCTTACCCATTAAACCTCTTAATAATAAAATACAACTTAGGTTTAATCACCAAATAAAATATGGAGGTCAAGGTTTGGTGGATTTGGTTAGAAGTTTAGTAAGGTTAACATGATACTAAAATTGACCTAATTAGTTTTAGGGGCCGTTTACTAAACACTTACTTGATAAGTGTTTACCGGATAAATTTTCTCATTGGATGAATATGAGAAGGGTCAAAAATCTTACCAGGTAAGAGCAATGAAAATGATGGAGAGTTTTACCCGGTAAGTGAGGACGACAACTCTTACCCAAGTAAACGCTTACCCATTAAATTGTTGCATTCGATATGTTTTGATGTACTGGAATCTTATGCATCAAAATAAATCATAGTGTTGACTCCTTTCGGTAAACGCTTACCGGGTAAGCAATTTGGTAAATGGCCCCTTAGTTCAAAAAAATTCCAAATTCTATGACATTTTTAACTTTGAAAGATATGATATCGGTGAACAAAAAAAGTTTCTTTTGGTGAAAACGAATGTGATTGTGATTGTGATTGTGACGTAATACCTTCTCATTGGGTAAGCTATAAGCAAAGATATCCTCAAAAACCTTGATCCACGCCATATCAAGAGTATCTTGTAAGCAATATATATTCTAAGTATCATCCAACAGAATTTACCTGAATTGTTAGAACTTTCACTGATAATTTTGGAAATTCTATGTTCGAAATTTATATCTAGTTGTTGTCTAGTCGATTTTCAAGTGATATATGGATGCCATATTTCAAATTTCAAACCTCTCAAGTATGAAACGAAAAACAGGTTTTTTTAAAGCAGTATTATACTGTTATAAATAGTAAGTTGTAGATTATGCAATATACATTGTAAATTTGATAGAAAAGTAAACAAAGAAAACAAAAAGGGCACATGATGAGCCAACTAATTATGGGCTCTTGAAAAATATTTAAGAGATAAAGACACCCCACTTGTGCAATCAATCAATGTAAATGAATGTAGTTTGACACCCAATAATCAAGAAAATGGGAGTAGGTAAACCAACTTACTAGCAAGATGCAAACTTTTATTATTATTATTAATCTGGATATCCGACCCGTTATACGAGCCAATTAATCCTAGAGGTAACCATCTACTTTGCAGATAGCCTAGAGTCACCGCATTTGAACTTCCGTGTTCCTCCTTAGATTGGCATCAAGAAAAATACAAATTTGAATCGGATAAACTTTTTGAAGTTTGTTAAGAGTCGTACTACCTAAGTTTTCACCCTTTCGAGTTACTTACACCTTTTTTTGAAATAACCCGAAAAGGGTGTCATCTAAACCAACCACCGTTACTTCACGTACACGTGTTTGATTCAAGAAAAACGTAAAAATATCGTCAAGAAACGTTTTTTTCGTAACAAAACTAGGTGCACCTACACATCTTCCAAAACTAAATGTGCCAAGTACATGAAGGATTATAACCCAATTGATACCAAAAGGATTATATTGATAAAGATCCTTAAACCCTAAAAGGGAGTTGCCAAAAACGCAACTTCTCTCTTTGCGCAACACACTTATTTACACTAAATGAACTCCTGAACCAAATGACTGAGATCGAATTTTCCATTGCAGCATTCCACGGCACTTACCACTTGTTGGAAGACCGCAACGCTGCATGGAACCACCAATCCATGTTTCTGTTCGAACCCGAACTCGTCCGAAGCCTTGTCTAACAACATCTTGAAGAGCGGGTGCGACAAGTAACCCGTGGGAACCACGAACCTCCGTCTCTCCTCCCCTACGTAAAGCGCGAGAAACCCGGTTGGGGTTGTGCAAGATGGGGAAGAAGACGGTGACGAACACGCTTCGTCTTGATCCCGGAGTAAGTATTCGTGGTACGACGACGACGACTCGGTGCCGCTATTGACCTTGACTTTAACCTTCTTTGCGAGCTTCTTGACCGAACCCATCTTTCCCAACATGGTGGTCTTGGGAGGAAGTGACAGAGAGAGGTTTATGAATCATGATATTGGGGAAGAAGGGGGGAATATGTAGTGTAGGGCAAGATGGGAAGGGGAATGTCTCAAAGATGGTCAACTTATTGACTTTATAAAAAGGGACTTGTGAGCCTTATGATTGTGTTGGTATTCTTGTGTCATGGAATCTCTTCCATCTTATATCTCCTTTGACTTGCTTGGATGGTTTGGATTTGTTTAATTATAATAATACAACAATAGCATTATTATTATTATTATTATGGTTTTGTGCAAAATGATTAAGTGGTCATAATGATTAAGAGGCTATAATGATATAGTGAAAAATGAAATATAATTGTTTGGTAATTGTTTACGAAGAAATTAGGGCTCTGAATGATTAAGGGAGACTCATGGTACAAAATTATTTAGAGGGTATTAAGATACAGTCTCTGAATTATTAAGAGGTGAATCTTGTTTGGCAAAAGAAAAGTCTGCCTCTTAATGGTTCAAAAATCTTCTGAATGATTTTGTATCATGGAACTCCCTTAACCATTAAGAGCCCTGATTTCATTGTACACAATTACCAAACAATTATATTTTATTTTGCATTATATCTTGAGAGCCTCTTAATCATTATGACCACTTAATCATTTTGCACCAAACCATTCAGCAATTGCCAAACAATCTCTTAGTTGTATAATGTAAAATTTTATTATGAGTTAAAGATAAAAAAAATTATTAAAAGAAAAAATCCAATCAATAGAATATTAACAAATGAGTAGCCATTCAAATACTTGAAAAGGTAAGGCCAAATTGCTAAACATCAATGTAGCTCAAGATTAATCACAATCCTTTCACACATACAAATAATATAAAATCTAGGTTTAAATTTAAAGAGAAACAAAATTCCCCTTGTGGCTACGGAGGTTCAAATGCGGTGACTCTGAGCTATCTGCAAAGCAGGTGGTCACCTTGGGATTAGTCGGCTTGCATAACGGATTGGATATTCAGGTTAATATACAATACATTTATCATATTTAACCCTTCTATCCATCTAAAAAAAATACTTATTTCTTTAATACAACATGTTTTTTAAAAGACTCGGAATGTTATCATATTAAAAAACGTATCGCTTGCTTGTTTATGAAGTAATTTGCTGAATAAACTTAAGAGTTAATCTTTCAATCATAGAACCGCTAAATTATTGATGAAAATACAAGGGTGTTCACATTAATGTTGTTTTCAAAGTTTCGATTAGTAACATCAGATGTAATTAGACCAAAATCCAAATTTGAAATTAATCTTATCTCATTTAGGCCCTGTTTGTTTTTACCTAAGAAGCACTTAATACCCTCTTATGTCTGAATCGGTCAGACCTTAGGGTATTAAGTGTGTTTGTTTTTTTTTTCTTCAATTAAGAGCTTAAAAGCTCTGATTATGTCTGAATTATTTAGAGGTAACATTTTCACTTAAAACCTCTTAATTGCTTTTAGAGCTTCTAATGCTTGCAAAGAAAGCCTAGATTTCAATGATTCAGATTTCAGACGTAAAAACAAACAGTCTGACTGATTAAGATTTCAGACTTCAGCACCACCTCTTAAAATTCAGAAGTGAATTTAGACTTCAGACTTAAGCACCTCTTAAAAAACAAACGCCACCTTAGTTTCTCGATTTTGATTCAACCGTACGTGTTTAAAACTACCCAAATAAAATAACGTATAATATTTAATTTCTTATTTTATTTATCTTTTAGGTTAATATAAGCATATTAAAATGCATTTATTATAAAACAATTTTAATAATATTTTTTATTAATAAACTGAAATGGTTATATAAAATAAAATGAATAGAATTTTTTTAAAGTATATAATATTTATACACTTTAAACATCTGATTTCTTAGGAAGCCAAAAACTACGATACCGATAGGTCAAAAGTACTTTGGTAATAATATTTTTTTTTTCTCATTCAAAAAAAATACCAAAACAGATAGAGTAAGTGTGGTTGGTATGGGTGTAAATGATTATTAATGGTTGGTGGCATTATAAATGTTACATCATCCAACCTATAAGTTTCAACATTTAATCTTTAAATATTTATATAAATGTTTTATTGATTAAAACTTGTAAATCTTCTGCTAAAAGTACGACACAAGTTGTTCATTTATTTGTAATAGCAATAAGACTTATGGATTATTTATTAAATGCTTATCTGGTAAACATTTAGATAAGAATCAACAATCTCATTTCACTGAGTAAGATTCTAGTCCATGAAAATGACATAATATACAACAATTTACTCAGTAAGAGTTAATCAGGTAATAGCCGCACCCTTACTCATCGGGCAGAATTCTCGGTTCTTGTCATTGCTCTTACAGTGTAAGATTTTCGGTTCTTGTCATGTTAATAAGTTAAGGTAAGTGATTCGATAAACACTTAGTGAGTATTGTTTGGTAAACGACCCCTTAATTATGGATTTGACCCTTGTGTTTGGATGTTTCTTTATTACTAGTGTTATCATACTACGTTTATAATATATATTATTCTGATAGTATTTCATTTGTTACATCCATGGTCCCTCTAACTAACACTGTTAATGTTTGGTTGTTATGTAAGGGCTAAATGAAGACATTTTGGTCTTTTCCTATATTTCTCTCGTTTTATTTTTAGAAACAATAAAAAATTCATATAATGTATCAAACTGATACATGTAAATACACACACACATACTACATCAACACCAAACTCCCGCATCAATGCTCTACATGATCGCCGCCTATAATTGTTCTCGTGGCCTATGTCTCTAACCTCCCTTCCATAACACCATCTTTGACACCTTATTCCCACTTCACTGTACCCCTTCTTTCATTGTAACCACGTCAAAATCATAAGAACCTAAATAATCCCCTAAATGGAGGTGTGTATGTCGTGAAGGGAAGATGAAACTAGAGGTGTGTATTGTGTTGTGATTTGGTGGGGGGAAAACAAAGAGGAAGACGAGAACAGGGGTCACAACTGGGCATCGACATAGGTTCAACCTCGATCTTGATATCGAGCATCATCCAAAACAACATGTTTTTTCTCTTCATGTGTTTATGATTTTGTATCTAACTCTGAGTTGTGTCATATGTGTAAATGTGGTGGTATTGTCAATTCATTATAGGTTGGATGTGATTTTGATTTTCCATCTAATTTTGAGTGTAAGGGTTCTTTAGGTGTCGGTTTCAGGTCATTAGAGAAGGTACGAGAAGGCAGATATTTATCAGGAAAATAACGTTGGTGGTGGTTTTGGCCTTCTGGGTTCAGGTCATGGAGGTAAAGTACGAGGGTTGAGTGAGAGGAGGGACACATGTCAACCATGTATCTAGTTGTTTTTAAATTAACGGGTAAAAAGACTAAAGTGCCCTTTAGTTTGACATGATTTTTTAAACAATATTAGTTTGATGGATCATGGTCGTAACAAATTGAATACCACTAGGACCATATCATAAATAAACATAATATAGGAACTCTAGTTGTTCAAAACATCAAAATTCAATGACCAAATACGTAATTTACTCTAACAATAATTAACAAACAATAATATTACGTGAATTCTATTCATACCCCCTCATATAGGAGGTATGTGAGTGAGACGACAAGCGAGTGAAGGGAGTATGAATAGTAGGGTCAGGTTCAAATAAGAAGTTAAACAATTTGCAAAATGACAATAAGTTTCAATATCATATATGATTACACGCATGATACATACACATAATCATACATGATTAAACACATGTTGTATTAACAACACATAGACGATCAATCATATATGATTAAACACACTCGAAGAAGTGTAATCATATATAATACTAAAATTTCCTGCTTCTCATAAATTGTTTAGCTTCTCCCATGATCCCTCCTCTTCAGTAATAACCCTAATATTATTTTCGAAAAGTAAACTTCTAGTTTTCATTTAATATCTAAAAATGCAATAATGTTTTCTAATAAATTTGCACATGTTTGATATATGTATTACTTTATATTTATTATATATATATATATATGACGATATATCCATGATTTTGTCAATCTCATCGCAATTATTGCAACAATATATAATACTAACTACATTATTTATGCAAAGTTTTAAAAATTAAAATCTATACTATATTATAAAGCATTTTACAAAAACTCTTAAAACCTATTTTTTTATGCGTAAAGTAGTGTTTATTAATGCATATTACTTAAAACTCAAGATTGCAAGTATATTGTGCGTAAGTACAACTTATTAAAGCTCCATATCTGAATTCGTATAACTAACTGCAGATAAACATAATCAAATACATAATAAACATCTCATTTTAAATATAAAAAAATCTAAAATACAATTAGGATAATCTTCTAACATAATACTTAATTATTATCTTTATAAAATGTTAAATTATTAAATCAAAAATAAATTGTTTCATTATTAAACTTAAATTAAATTATAATAAAAAAACAAATTAAATAAATTACATAAAAAATGTGAACTTTTAAATAGTTGATTTGATATTAACATTAATATATATATTTTTTTCAAATTTATATTTTATTTAAAAATAAAATCATTATTCCTTTCTTAAAAACATATAAAATCGTATTATAACATCAACAAAGACAAATAATAAAATAAAATATTAAAATCAAGATGTGTCTCGTTGCATTGTACGAGTACTCTTCTAGTTTATTATTAACATACAAAAAAAATATCCAGATAACTACATCGAAAAAAGTACAATCTCGTAAGATGTTTGATAAATAGCTATCACGATTCAATGGGCATGTCAGATTTTAATATGACATGTCCAGTTTTATTTTTTTTAGATAACATAAGAAAACGAAAATAAAACAGTTCCATTAAAAAAAATAAGCAAATAACTATATATATGATTATTAAAAAAAACACAACTATTTAAATTTATTAAATATTTGAATTATTTTATTAAACAGAAATTAAAATAAAGAAGGTTGAAAACAGGGGAAGATTATTATTGATTTGAATGTATGAATATGGAGGTCCCCCTTCCCCAACTAACCATAACGTGCCTGATTGAAAGATTCTTCCACCAACAAAACCGACGGATGCAACTATTTTTATAACATTTTCAAATTTATTGTTAAAATCAATTACTTATCTTTTACTTATCTATACTATATTATAAATTATTTGACAAAAATTCTTAAAAACCATTTTTTATGCATGAAATATTGTTTATTAATGTATGTTACTTAAAACTCAATATTACAGGTAGATTGTGCGTAAGTACAGCTTATTATAGCTCCATATTTGAATTCATGTAACTAACTGCAGATAAACATAACCAAATACATGATAAACATCTAATTTTGAATATAAAAAATCTAAAATATAATTAGAATAATCATTGAGTTCTAACAGAATATTTAATTATTATCTTTATAAAATGTTATATTATTAAATCAAAAATAAATTATTTTATTATTAAACTTATATTAAATTATAATTACTATTTCTCCCAATAGACTGGACCATGAGCCAGACTTGATTGGATCATTCCAATTAAGGATTGTTGCCAATTTAGATTTCTTCCATCTCTAAGAGCTGCAAGAAAGCTTTCTGGTAATCCTTCAAGAGTGAGAGGTTTAAAGGCAATTTGCACAAGACCAATATGTAAAAACTTATGGGTTTTCATATAAGGCATAATATCCCTTTTGTTAAGAAGACGAATCATCATTTCATCTTTATGAAGAGGAATTGAGGATTCCGTGGTTTTAACAATATGTTTTAAACCAAGTTTTTCGAAAGTGCCTATTTTATAAATGAGTTTAGGCTCAACTCTTGGAATAGTCCAATGATCTAGTCCATCAAGATTTTGAGGAACATCGTATTCCTCTGTCATACTGTTATGAACAGTATCATCTCCGCCAGAACGGAAAAGATTCAGATTCATATGAATCAAAAAGGACAGAGTTAAAACAGAGTTTGAAACGATATAGAAATACAAAAACATGGCTCTGATACCATCTATGTCCCATTATTTTATTATTAAACTTATATTAAATTATAATTAAAGAAATTACATAAAAATGAGAAATTTTTAATAGTTGGTTTGATATTAACATTGATATATATTTAATTCAAATTTATATTTTATTCAAAAATATTTTTTTTAAATACACATAAAATCGTATTGTAATATCGACAGAGACAAAATATAAAATAGAACATTAAAATTAAGATGTATCTCGGTGCATTGCACGAGTATTCTTCTAGTATTATAAAGCATTTGACAGAAACTCTTAAAAATCATTTTTTTATGCATGAAGTACTGTATATTAATGCATATTACTTAAAATTTAAGATTACAATTAAATTATGCATAATTACAACTTATTAAAACTCCATGTTCGAATTCGTGTAACTTACTGCGGATAAACATAATCAAATAGAGGATAAAAATCTCATTTTAATAAAAAAAATCTAAAATATAATTAAGATAATTATCGAGTTCTAACATAATCATTATTTTTATAAAATATTTATTCTTAAGCCCAAAAAAAAATTACTTCACTATTTGACCTAAATTAAATTATAATAAAAAACAAGAATTTTTAAATGGTTAATTTAATATTAATATCAATACATTTTTTAAAAATTCTATGATGTCTTCAAATTTATTTTTATTCAAAAATAAAAACATTATCTTAATATGTATCTTGCTGTATTGCACGAATATCTTCTAGTTTTATATTTAACAGGCTTTTTCTTTTTAAGAAATAATGGTTAAACTATATCAGATAAGTTGGCTTATAGCAAATAAGCTTTTATGCCATGTGAAGTTAGATGTGCATGATGCGTGTTGCATGTTAGGTTTTGGATATCCACCATTGATTTTGATCTTTTCGATTGGTCGGTTGGATGAGCAATTTGGCATGGATTTGAATCTCAATTACTTCTGCTAAATAAGTATTATATATTTGCTGATACTTTTTAGAGCAATGACTGATTCCAAAATCTATATTTAAAAACTGAATTCAGTTATTTATTACTTGTATTTATGTAATAACATATTTATTATTGAATCTTAAACTATCTGTAATAATAATAATTGACAAATCAGTTATTTTACGATAATTTTTTTATGGTAAACATGTTGTAGGTGTGTGTTGGATAAACATAGTACAACGTATTATTCATTTTTTTATCATTAAATAATAATATGTAGCATTAATAAATTTATATTTTCGACAATTTTGTGGGGTTTTCGACATGCACTTTTTCCTGATACAAACTGTTTTTAAAGTCAACAGTTTCCAATAGATACATTGATGTTATCGACTTTTTATAAACGAACTAAATTTTTTTCTAGCAGGTTTTACCTGATGTTTTTTCTTATGAACGATGACGAATCTGAGCAATTTAAAATGGACAAAATTGATTGCTTAACCTGAAACACTAAAAAATGTTGGAATTAGTACGAAACACAATTTGACAAACAAAAGCAAATTGTTGGTCCACATGCTCTAACTGTAGGACATGAAATCGCCTTATATTAGAAAGAAAGAGGCGTTGTCGTGGGCTCAAAGTAACCGTCACTTCATTCTCCTTCAACCACTTCAGATATCGAGTTGTGTTCCAAAAGCTATTTTTTTGACTTCATGGACCTTTCATTCTTTTGGTTAATGCAGATATCTACCATCAATTTGTGAAAGACTAACAGATAACCATCTGAATATCATACGATTACTTTATACGTTTTGTATTCGTTGATAAATATAAACTATATAACTTTCATCAAAATATGCATACTTTCAATGCGTATGTTCAACACATATACAAGGATGTTCAAATAAGAAAGACAAAAAGGTTGAAAACATACAAAGTAATGATTTATATGTGAATCATTGATAAAAGAAAACATAGATTCGTATATGCATCTTCATATGTGAATAATTGGTAAAGGAATAGGTAACTAATTGTGAGTTCACATATACATCTTCAAGCTGATTTTTCCTGGTTTACTAATGATTCACACATGAATCATTTATCTTTACAATCTCAATCTCTCTCTCTCTCTCTCTCTCTCTCTCTATATATATATATATATAGAGAGAGAGAGAGAGAGATGAGCGTTCAAGTAAAACCACCCAATTTGTATAAACCGTTAAAACCACATTCAACCAATCATAATATTTTATTTTGTTCATTTTTTTTGTAATTATGAGGGGTTGATTAACCATTTTAKTGTGGAGGGTGTTAATCATGTATATTATCATCTTTATTATTTTAATTTTAGAGAAATACATGAAACAGTTTCATTAAAATTTCATAACCATATATGAAACAAATTCATTAAAAAAAGTATTATATGAAACAATTTCACAAGATTAAACAATTTCATGAAAAAAATTTCATAAGATTAAACAGTGAAATTGACGTATGAGGGTGGTTTGTACAATTTGTACAAATTTGGTGGTTTTCATTTGATTGTTCATATATATATATATATATATATATATATATATATATATAGAGGAGTGATCATATGAAAACCGCCCTCATTTGTGTAAATCGTGCAAACCACCTTCATCTGTCGATTTCATTGTTTAATCTTATGAAATTTTTTCATTAAATTGTTTAATCTTGTGAAATTGTTTCATATAATATTTTTT
>NC_037536.1:12360634-12416855 GCF_001531365.2 Cynara cardunculus var. scolymus | reverse complement strand
CTATGATTAACACCCTCCACAATAAAAATGATTAATCAACCTCTCATAATTACAAAAAAATGAACAAAATGAAAAATTATGATTGGTTGAATGCGGTTTGCACGGTTTGTACAAATTGAGTGGTTTGCATTTGATCGCTCCCCTATATATATATATAAAAGATATTAGTTATGAGTTGGATTCTAATGAGAAAGAGAGTTAAAATGGGAAACATAAGAAGGTAAAATACACATTCGGATGAGATGCATTGGATCAATCCCAATATCAACGTTATTCATGAGTGAGTTTGAGATTAAATGTAACCAAAGATCCATATTCCTATTTACGTTTCTCATCTTAACTCTTTTTTCCACACGAAACTTTAGCTATCAGTTATATTTAGATCTGAATTATATATTTGATGGGATATTGGAATAAGTTAGTGAGGGGGTAAAAGGACATGTGGTATGGCCCGAATAGCCGAAAGCAAAATGCCGTGGTACTCGCCAAACCCAAATTTAGAACCATCTTTTTATTGATATTTAAATCCTTGGGTCACACCTATTTTTGACGGTTTTAGTGAAGGCCATATGTGTAGTACCCACAAACTTTGGCCCTACCCAATTAATTTAAACATTAAAAAAAAGCATTTTTTTAATGTTACTTTTGTTTTAGAGTAAATTATAAATTTGGTCCCTATAGTTTGTCAAAAATGATATTTTTTGGTTTTATAGTTTTGAAATTACAGAATCACCATTCTAGTTTAGAAACGTTTGAATTTGATTCTTCTCCCTAACGGTTTGTAATTTTTTTGGTTAAATGTGAGACATTTTCGTCATTTTATCAATTTTTTGTTTTTTATCCAATCAAAATTAATTTAGTGATTTGGTCAATGTGGTTTTTGATTGGTAAATGATAAAAAAATTATATTCGTCATTTAATAATTTTTCAAATTGTTCAGACTAGTTTGAGGGGCCGTTTACCAAACACTTATCGGTAAAACTTAACAATATCATTAACTTATTGGGTAAGATTTTAGTCCACCAAAACATCGTATGCAACAATTTACCTAGTAAGCGCTTACCGTGGTAAGAGTTGTCGTCCTCACTTACTGGATAAGACTATTGGTCCTTGTCTCGTTCTTACCAACTAAGATTCTTAGTTCTTATCATATTCGTTCCATAAGGTAATGTGACTTAGCAAGCGCTTATCTGGATAAACATTTGATAAACAGCCCATAAATCAATGTTCATTTACCCATAAGTTATGAAATACTTTATATAATTAAACTTTATACCACGTACTAATTGTACCTTTAAGCAAAACCGAAACCTTCATTTCCACTTCATGTTTTGATTTTCACTATGAATCCTGAATCGTATATTTTTAAATTGCTGAAGTCATCATTTTTTATTTACATATGTTCTTGATTTAATATAATAAGTGGTCAATTTCCAGTTGTACGATCTTGAATTATATTTATGAATTCAAAATGATACCTAATCTTATCGTTTATTTCATGCTTTATCTATATAAGACTTTAAAAATATATTATTTTAAAAACTGTATCATTTAATATTTTAAAACTTAAATATATAAAAGAAATCTATAAAACAGATCAGTTGGTTAATTCTCTGCCCATAAACAAAGGGACTCATGTTCGAGTCTTGAATACAGATCTTTTTGAAAACACAAAAAAGTATGTAAAAAACACCAAACTTTAAGCTAAAAACTAAGAATTTTGACAAAAAAGTGGGACTCGAAGACATCAACAGTTATCAACGATAGAAATGCCCCTCTTTTACATAATTTTTCAACAATCGTTAGAGGGTAAACAAAGTCTGGATGTTGTTGCAAACCACGATGACTCTCTTGTAATTTTGAAACTACGTGTCATTTTTGACAACCCATGGGACCAAAAGAGTTTGCAGTACTCTTAAATATACATATATATATATATATATATATTGATTAACCTGGATATCCAATCCGTTATGCTAATAGATTAATCTCAGGGCTATCTTACCACCTGCTTTGCAGATAGGCCGAAGTCACCGCATTTGAATCTCCGTGGTCACAAGGGGATTTTTTTATTCCTTCTTGGATTTGAATTTGCGACCTTATGATATTTTTGACCTTTGGAGTCAAGTTCAAACCAATCAAACATCACCCTTGTGGTTTATAAATATTTATTTTAAAACAAAGAAAATAAGATTATACAATTAATAAATTTAATTCAAAAGAGAATTCATAAGAAATGATGACGTTGAAGATTGAAAAAGAAGTGAATATCATGCCATATCAATCTTTTTACTTATTTTATTTCTTCAAATAATACAAAATCTTATCGTCGATTTCATGCGTCTAATTTTTATATTTAAAAAAAATTAAAATAAACTTTAATTTACGAAAAATACAATATCTTGTGTTTTGATAAGCTTCTAAAAGTTATAATATGGTTTTTATTATTTATTTGTTAATTGTTAAAAAAATATTAATAGTTGACCATTAATACCTAAGCTTTTTCAATTTTATTTTCATTAAATGGTTTAAATATTTATTTATTATTAAATTAATAAAAATAAAGAAAAAATGAATCATATTATTCAGCCGAAATTGTGGACCGTACGGATCGTATACCCGTCATTTACGGGGAAAACCGGCAAGTTCCAAAAAGGTTCATAAACTTACGGGCCATTTGTTTTGTAGGTAGGATTTAAAATTGAATTTTATTTTAATTTTATATTTGATTTAAATAAAATATCACGATTTAAAAATATTTGTTTTGTACCATGTTCAAATTCAAGAAGAAATAAAAATTCTCTTGTAACTATGAAGGTTTAAATGCGGTGACTTCGAGCTACATGCAAAACAGGTGGTCGTCTTGGGATTAATCGGCTCGCATAGCGGGTTGAATATCCAGGTTAATAAAAAAAATGTTTTGTAATTATTGATTACTAAAAATTAATTATTTTATAATTTGTTTTTATAACTTATTTATAAGAATTCAATTATATTACAAATCTCACAAACCAAGCATAATTAAAAAATTCTAAATCATTTCATGAAATCCAATTTTTTTGAAAACATTTCATCAAATCAAATGGGTCTGTAAAAAAATTTGATTATTCTATGCTCAAACAAGCTCATATATTAACCATGAGGGTGGTGTCTGATTGGTTTGAGTTTGGCTCCAAAGGTCAAAAGTGCCAGAAGATATCAGGTTCAAAATCAAGGAGAAATAAAAATCTCTTTGTGGCCATGGAGGTTCAAATGCGGTGACTCCAGACTATCTGCAAAGCAGGTGGTGTCTTGGGATTAATCGGCTCGCATAACTGATTGGATATCCAGATTAATTAAAAAAAAGCAAGCTCATATATTTGAAATATGATCTCTTTAAAATATATTTATTTATTTTTCTTTAAAAAAATACTATTTCTAAAATATTATAAGTAATAACTTAATTTAAGATATTTTAGGTGTCAGTGTAGATACCTAGACTTAAACTAGTGCCAAAGGTCGTTTACCTAAACACTTACTCGGTAAAAGCTTAACAGTAAAATTCAACTCTATTGCTTACTTAACGGGTAAGATTTTAATCTACCAAAACGATATCGTATGTAACAATTTACCCGGTAAACATTGACCGTGGTAAGAGTCGTCGTCATCACTTACCGAGTAAGATTCTCGGTCATTGTCTTCGTTCTTATCAAGTAAGATTATTGCTCCTTGTCATACTCATCCAATAAAAGAATATGACTTGGTAAGCGCTTACCCGAGTAAGAATTCTGTAAACGACCTCTCAATTAGCTATCTGTGTTTTGGATTATAAGTTATAAGTTAGAAATGTCTTATTTTGTAGGAAACTCGATCATTAAGAATCGTGATGATTATAGTAAGGACTTTCATACAAAGATATATTCGAAATTGCATCTAACCAATGTCATTATGATTTACAGGTGAATGAGCGTACTTGATTGTTATTGTTGAGATGATCGATGAACGCGTTAGTATGCATCAATTGTTAGTCTTGCAAAGAATTAACACGAGGTTCGATATTCTATTTGTGACCATTTATGGCATAAAATTTATGTTTTTCAAGAAGTTGCCCAAGAATCTCAACGAATTAGCTAGACACATAATGTCTGATACTTAAAGAGGGAAGCATGATGGTCTAAGGGGCCATTTACCAAACACTTACCCGATAAGTGCTCACTGGCAAAAATTAACACTATCATTTACTTACGGGGTAAGATTTTAGTTTATCAAAACGGCATCGTATGCAACAATTTACCCGATAAGTACTTACCGTGTTAAGAGTCGTTGCCCTTACTTACCGGGTAAGATTCTTAGTTCTTATCTTGCTCTTACCGGGTAAAATTTAGTCCTTACCATATTCATCCGATAATGTAATATGATTTGGTAAGCGCTTACTCGGGTAAGCATTTAAGTAAATGACCCCTAATAGCATGAACCATTCGTGGGGGAAGTTCGTTTATTTAATAAATGAACGAGCATGAACACTTTTTTTTTGTTCGTTTACATAAATGAACGAACATGAAGAACAAATGTCTCGTTCATTAATTTACGTTCGTGAATGTTCGTTAAATATATAAATATATTTATATAAACTTTTATTTACATGTAAGGAAATTTTAAATCTTGAAACTTGGCCCATAAAGAGTCAAAGACATTGTTGGGCTAATCGAATGTGGGCCTTTATTTAAACTCAATCCATTACTTTATTTATGTTCGTTTAAAATTGTTTGTTTATGTTAGTTTAAGTCTTTTCATTTATACGAACACGCCTACTTTCTAAATGAACGAACACAAACACCTAAAATTTTGTTCGTTTAATGTTCGTGTTCGTTCGTTTGTTCGGTTAACTTAAACGAACAAACATGAACCCCCTGTTCGTGTTCATTCGGTTCATTTACAAGCCTAGCTAGTGGGGGTGCTCAAAAACCCGATGAATCCGACCAACCCAACCCGAATTTAAAAAAAAAAAAAAAAACCCAACCCGAGGTAACCCGATGCATGATCGATAAAAAAAATAGCCAACCCGACCTTATTGGGTTGGAATCGGGTTAGGCCCAAAAGAACCAAACCCAACCCGACAACCTGATGAACCCGACCTTAACTTTAGCTTTGAATTGTAGATGACAATCATGACATGACCAACCTCAACGTCAAGAAAGCGAAAGCATCGGGGTTGGAAACGTCTAMAACTATTGTTGTTGATTGATGTATTATCATTTGGTTTAAACATTTTTATTGTAATATCTAAATATTTGATGAACTTGCATATTATCTTGAATGGTCGGTCGTAATTCAAATGAAAGTTTCCTTTATTTTTATGTGATTTTACATTGTTTAAACACAACCCGATCAACCCGAACGGGTTGGGTTGGGTTGAAAATTTTCAAACCGCCGACATTGGGTTGAGTTGTTAAAACGGTTCCAAACCGATCAACCCGGGTCGTGAGCACCCCTACTAGCTAGTATCATTCCCCGATGAGGACCTGATGCACATGCCAACACTTAAAAAAGGGTCAAGCTTAACGAGTGAGCTCAAACAATTTTTATCATAATCATAAAATAGTCCAAATGAAAGATTAAAACATAATTTCTCAAATGAAATATATTTATCGTAAAAACGCCATCCTTCCAAAGCATATGTAACACCCTCAAATCTGAAAAATGCGACTAATTTATAATTTTTAATAATACAACAAACAAAGGGTAAAACCCTTTCTAATGATCAATATTTGAATTACCTCGAATATCATATCTAAAATCTACATCAACAAAAGATAGACCAATGAAAACATATCATATCATTACTAAAATGTCTCATAATGTGTTGCAGCATTTTCCAAACAATTTATAAAATCAAATGCACGAAAATGCATTAATATCAAATAAGCTCTAATTATACGATAAATCATCAAATATTGTATTACGTGATTATTATGGACAAATAAGGACAAAGGTATTTTTTGGGATTTGGAACGATAACTAAAGAAATTAGTGATTAGACAATATCATATGGTCCAATTATTTAATATGGAGTAGACTCCTCAAAATACCGACTAATCCGGCTAACGCAGTCAACCAAATCCAATTTTTTTTAAAAACATCAACTCGATATAACCCGACCCAAAATCCGATGAACCTGATGCCTTTTCTATTGGGTTGGAATTGAGTTGGGGTGATTGGAACCCAACCCAAAACCCGATGAACCTAATACCTTTTCTATACTATAGATTTAATATGATTGTCAAGTTCTTGATTAATATATGTACATTAGACATTAAACTAACCCATAATTAGCTATATTCAAAATCATATTACAATTTCAACCATAGTTTTACTTTCTTATTTGCATGAAATTTCATTTTTTTGAGTCTATTAGCCTTTTTTGTATGTTCTAATTTTGATTTTATTCGTTTAAACAAGATTTTTAACTAGATTATAAGATGATGTACCAACGATTCAACCCGGACAGTTTGGGTTGGGTTGGGTTGGTTGAAATTTTTCAAACTACAGACATTGGTTTAGTTTGTTCAAATATTTTCAACTCGACCAACCCAACTTATGTACAGCGTAGAGTAAAGTACAATTTTGGCCAAAGGTTATTTAATATGTGTGTATATATAATAAATAAATAATATATTATGTTTTTTTATTTTGTAAACGAAAATTAGAAAATTTGTGAAATGACTCAACTATCCTTCGGTTAATGGGTTAAAGAAAAAAAAAGGTGAAATGACAATAACACCCCTAACTTAACTGAGAATTTTTAACGATGTTAAGTCAATGGATCATTTTTAAAGTAAAATGTAAACCACAATGACTATTATTGTATTTAAATGAAGGTTAATGACGTTGTTTGTAGTTGGATCTAAACCACAAGGACCAAAATTGTAGTTTACTTATGGGTTATTAACCACAAGGTTAACAACGCTGTTCGTAGTTAGTAATGACGATGTCCATAATGGCAAAAAAAGGAGATGGTATAGTTAGATGGACTACAAGATGTTACGTTCTTTTTTATGTCTGTTACACAATTTTTATGTCCGAACATATATAATATCAAGTCAATATAAATAAATTGTCTTGAAAGTGACGAGAAAAAACAAATGAGTATAAAAAAAAAGGCTCTATGTGCATTCTTAGTGGATAGACGGTAGAAAACTTTAATTCTATAGTTCTTCTGATTCTTTAGATATGAAAATAGAAAAATGATTCCTCTAAATAACAAACTCTTGGACCAATTGTCGGAAATCAAACATGCCATTACAACATTTCATCACCATAACAACCTCTTGAAACGCTGCAACGCTACACGGAACCGTCAATCCGTTTTTTTGCTCATATCCAAACTCTTCGGAGGCCTTCGCTAACAAAATCTTGAAAAGCGGATGAGATAAACAACTTGTTGGAACCAGAAACCGTCGTCTTTCATCACCTACATAAACTGCCAGAAACCCTCTCGGGGTGGTGGCAATGGCGGACACATGCTCATCAACATCATACTTTAACAATCTTTCTTCTTTGACGTATAACACCTCACAGTTGAGGTATAAGCTTCTATACGCCACTTTCTTAGCCAATTTCTTAAACGAACATATCTTCTTTCGAAACATTTTCAAACTGACAGAAACTTGATAGTATTTTGACGTCATGGATTCAAAACGTTTTCATATCCTCAAAGGTCATGTGAGCTATATATACATATATATATATATATATGTATATGTATATGTATAGGTTGATTTGGTAGACAAAAATCATTAGATTGGTGCAATAATTGATTGGTTAAGATGTATTTGTCACTTAGATGGCATTGATTTATAAATTATGATTAAACTTCAAATATTTTTGCTGTCAAATTGTATTCATCTTAATATATTTTGTTGTTAGTGTGAATCAAAACTAGAAGAATTATTAAATATTTTAATGTAAGCTTTATTAAATGTAAGAATTATCAAAACTAGGGGTGTTTGAGATTGCTTATTTGAAATAACTTATACTTTTTTACAAAAGCAATTATCAACTTATTATAAGTTGAAAGAGTTTAACTTTTTTAAAAACTTCTTATTATCAATTTGGCACCGGTAAACACTCAAAATTGTTTATTACCAGTGTCATACCGAAATAAATCAATAAATTGATTTTATAAGCAATCCCAAACACCCCTTTATTATCAAGGGCTCAAACAAATATGGTAGGATGCCACAAAATTGAAGTTATAATAAGTTCATGCTGTTTTCCTATAAAATAATTATTTATTAAAATTTTTTTTTTATTAATCTGAATATCCAACTCGCTATACGAGTTAATTAATAAAGAGTTGGTGATATATTTTCTGTATTACTTAGTTTTACTTGGTTTAAAAAACGAGTCAAATATGTGTTATAACTTATAAAGGGAAAAAAACAAGATATGTTTATTTAATTTTCATTTATAACAAGTAATTTTCTTAAAACACTGAGAAATAACAATCCAATTCGAAATACTAATTAAGACAATTATTGTTATTGGTTAAACTATTAATCGATCATTTTCTAGTTGATTTTTCATATAAGTTGGCGTGGAATTCAGAAAGACGTCGACCTGTATTTTTATATATTATTTTTGATTTATCATTTGATAGGTTGGGTTCCGGGAAGAAGAAAAATTTAAGGTGTTAAGTGTAAGAAGAGATCTCCACCTTGAATGCACATTAGGAGGAGATGTACCACGATGAGATGCACCAGATCAGTCTCTGTATCAAGCGTAATTTATGAGTGAGTTTGAGATTAGAGGTGATCAAGGATCTAGATCCCTTCTCACGTTTCTTATCTTAACTATTCTTCTCACAAAATCCTTCGCTATCATTTGATTAGGCGTCTACAGAATTTTAAAGATATCGACAAATTTTGATAGATTTAAGCTAAAGATTCGTAGGTCAGATAAGGTCATTTTCAATATCAAAAAACACACGTTATCTTAAAAGATGTTATATTTAAATTCAAAATTAAAATAAATTGTTTTAATTACTGAAAAACAAATAACCACATATAATTACGTAAAAAAAATTAATAAAATATTTAAAAAAGTATTAAAATTATGCTTACATGTACACCATACTTGAGCTTTAGTGATATTTTATTTAACTAAACACCAAAATATGAAGTAATGAAACCATTGTAGCATATGAATAAATAATTCCTTTTCTTTTAAATGTATTTATTTTATATTTTTAAGCCTGATTATTTGAAATGATATAAAAAATTAAAAGAAAAAATTGAGTTCATTTGTGATCCATGAATTTTCATTTTAAGTATAAAAATACCAAGCCTTTTATTTTATTAATTTTTAGAAAATATTGAACATTTATTAATTTTTTTTTAATTATTTTACTTTCTTATATAAATGTATAGATTGAGCTAATAATTATCCTGTTGACTTTTATTATAAATATGTTTTGTTTCCTTATAGGTATACCTAAGGGTTCATACATGTACAAAATGATAAGCTTCACCATCCAATTTTTAGTTTTTTTTTTTTTTTTTGATATTTTTATACTTATATTTGTTATACTAGAAAGATTCTCATGTAATACAACAAAATACATCTTGATTTTAATATTTCATTTTATTATTTATATCATTCGATATCATAGTATGAATGTGATTTTGAAAAAAACGATTATGTTTTTATTTTTGAATAAAATATAAATTTGAATATATCATAAAAATTTGACAAAAATATATCAATATTAGTATCTAATTAACTATTTAAAATTCCTATTTTTTGTGTAATTTTTTTATTTGATTTTTTATCATAATTTAATTTAGGTTCAATAATGAAGTAATTTATATTTGGTTTAGTAATATAATTTTCTTATAAAGATAATAATTAATTATTTTGTTAGAACTCGATAATTATCTTAATTATATTTTAGATTTTTTCTATTTTAAATGAGATGTTTATCCTCTATTTGATTGTATTTATCTGCAGTTAGATACACGAATTCAAACATGAAGCTTTAATAAGCTGTATTTATGCATAATCTACTTGTAATATTGAATTTTAAGTCATATGCATCGATATACAGTACTTCATGCATAAAAAATAGTTTTTAAGAGTTTTTGTCAAATGTTTTAGAATATAGTATAAATATGTGAATTAAATAAGTGTTGTATCTATCGTAGTTGTTTGAGCACTTAGACTAACGGTACAACTTAGACAACATGTGATGCAACTGACTCTGGGTAACATTTTTCGGCATATGTCTAAATGTCTATGATAAACGTGATCATTTATGGGTTTGGATCGAACACGAGTTAGGCCAATATATTATTTTAGTCCAACAAGCTTAATATAACAAATTCAAGACTTTTCACCATCTTGATGACTTTTCAAGCTCGCTTACTGGCTAATGGGCCTAAAAAGTTATCTTAGAACATAAAACTAGGGTTGTACATCGGTCGGGTCGGGTCGGGTCAGATCCAAAAATGTCTAACTTGATCGGGTTTCGGGGTACAAAGGCACAACCCGAAGTATATTGTTCGGGGTTCGGGTCTAATCGGGTATGGGGATGTTTCGAGTCAGGTTCGAGTGAATAGCAGCCAACAAATCAGCAAATTGCACAGCCCTACCTGGACTCGTTTCATTTGGTTATAATCTGCAATGACAGATCTTAACAACAGAAGAAACTAATCACCAATTTTTAAATAAGATGTGTAATTAATTAACAATATTTTTGTAGACTGTATTCATCATCTCAATGTGCAACAATCAACTTCTAGACTGGATGGAAATTGAGTTGATATGAATGCTTACCTTTATTCCTGGATTGGCTTCCACCATGCCCAAGATCATAGCCAAGAACCTGTTTTGTTATTGTTTTGACTAATAAGTTACTACACTAATTAAGAACCTGTTTTGCTACACTATGACTAATGAGATAGGCAAGTCGTCGATGGTCGCTCTTCATTTCGAAGAAGAAACAACACCTGTTAGCCGCTCTAAGTGAAACACACACGGCAGCAAGCAACATCCCTAAAGAAGAAATAAAACCCTTTTGTGCTTTTCGGGTATCGGACGAGTTCGGGTGGTGGATTTAACCACCCTACCCGATCCTCTATACCCGACGTATGAATCGGATTCGGACTTCGGTTTTGGTCGGGTTAAATAGTTCGGTTCGGATCGGTTATTTTCGGTCGGATATTTCGGGTTATTCGGGTATGGTCGGGTTTTGCACAGCCCTACATAAAACTTAGAGTAAAACTCCAATTTGGTACTTTAAGGTTTAGTGAAAAGTTTGAAAGTAGGACATGAACTTTGATAAATCTATAAATGATCCTTGTGGTTTACATTTTGTCTTAAAACGGTCCCTCATCACTAACTTTGTTAAAAATATATGTTAGAGTGAGAGACATTTCACTCTTTTTATCCATTTCTTTGTCATTTTCTATGTTTGTCTTTATCTATTTATTATGTTTTCCCCTTTTTCTAATAAAAATAATCAAAAATATTACTTTATATTATAACACACACATGCGCATGCATGCATGTGTATATAGAGAGAGAGGAGAGTTTACTTTGCAAACCACGTTATTTGTACAAACCGTACAAATCTCATTCAACCAATCATAATTTTTTATTTTGTTCATTTTTTTATAATTATGAAAGGTTGATTAATCATTTTTATTGTAAAATATGTTGATCATGGATATTATCATATTCATTATTTTAATTTTAAAGAAATACATGAAACTGTTTCATTAAAATTTCATTAAGTATTATATGAAACAATTTCATAACCATATATAAAACAACTTCATTAAAAAAACTAGTATAAGAAACAATTTTACAAGATTAAACAATTTTATGAAAAAATTTCATAAGATTAAACAATGAAATCGACGAATGAAGATGGTTTGCACGATTTATACAAATTGGATGATTTACATTTGATCGCTCATCTCTCTCTCTTAACCTTTATTTTTTACAAGATAACATAACCTCGTAGCCAATCTGAATTAGGGATTGAGATCGCCCATTGAGAGGCGGTACAAAAATTTGATAATAAAATAAATTTATTATTATAAATTTATAATAATAAGAACAACTAAGGGGATGTTTTACGCATATTATCGAAATCATTTAATGTAGAATGATTAAACAATAATAATGGTTAACATACTTTGTATGATTTAGTGTCGAATAGAAAATTAATTGTTTGGTAATTATTTTTGAATCGATTGTATGAATGATTAAAATTACCATTTTGCCTCCGATCTTGTCTTGAATAAGAATTATGTTTTGACAAAAAATTTAAAAGAAAATTATGAATAAAAATAGAAAATAATCTAGCTTGAAGATGAAATATATAAAAAACAATATATATATATATATATATATATATATATAGAGAGAGAGAGAGAGAGAGAGAGAGAGAGAAAACGTTTTAAATGCAAAATTCATCACATTTATACAACTAATGCAACCCAATCAATTGAGATATTTATGAAAATGATAAGTGTTTATTTATTATGATTTAAAGATTTATGGAAGAAAAATGATACATTTAGAATGTTTTAAGAAGTTGAAGGTCCAAATGAGAATTAAGTTATATTACAGGGGTTCCAAGATAAAGTTAAACAGATATACAAGAAGGCAAAATCGTATTGATATTAGGGTTTTGCTCGTCATAAACCTCACCGATTTTCAACCAATTCGATCTCTCTCCCTCATCATCTTCAAGTCTCGCTGTCTCCATTCATAGGGATTCGCCATGAGCAGATCAGGTCAACCTCCAGATCTTAAAAAGTAAGTTCTCAATTTTTTTCGGGTACACTTCATTAGGGTTTCTTCGTTTTAGGTTTTTTTTTTTCTTCCAAATAAGCTTCTTGTGATATTTTCTATAATGTATTTGTTCATCCCATTGTTATGCGATCTTTTTACTAAATTTTCGATTGGTTTACAGGTACATGGACAAGCAACTACAGAGTAAGCTTTCGCTTTTTTCATTTTCATTTTCATTTTTACCGAGTTTTGTTATTGTTGCTGCGTAAACGTGTTTTCTTTCAAAAGATTCGTATTTCTTGCTATGCATTTGAAGGGAGTAGAGGTACTTATTAATCCAAAATGTGAAATGTTGACAGAATCACAAGATGAAATCATCTTGTATGTTTTGGTAGCGTTTTTTGTTCTACCCAAGCAATTATTTTGGTTGCTGATATTAGTTACACAATAGCATGTATTGAATCTTTAATAGCACGTATCAAGATATTTTTAACCACCTGATAATGGGAAATCAAGTCTATCAGTGCATTTTTCTTGATTCAAGTATAGAAATCATCATGTAGTCTTATTGGATAGAGTTGTTACTAGTTGCTACAACTTTTAACAGCATAGGGAATTTAGAAAACTGAGTACCTGAATTCAATGATGGTTGTAGGAGGCACCTGTGACCTGTATATGATTGAATCAAGTTTCTGGTCAGATCCTTTTCTGTAGGACACAAATATCTTGTATGATGTCTCTAATCTTTTACATTGACATGTCTGTTAGTGTGTATTGTTTGCATTGTATGTAGTAATGCATAAATTTGGAAGTTCATTAATCAGAGAGGATATGTGTGAAGATCCTGAAGGATTCGAATCAAGAAATATGGTGAGAAAAATAGAATTAATTACATGACAACACTTGACATCATATTACCCCTGACATGGATTCCTTGTAATTGAGCTATTTGGGTTGTAAATTAAAGACATTATGGAGAATTGTTATCCTGAAGCATGTGAGAATGCGAGGACTATATCATGGCTGTTGGTGCAGCCATTTTGACCTGAAAGAGGTACAGAAAGTAGCAGAAGCTATATTTATAGGCAGTTAGTAGGAGGCAATGATATTTTCAGGTACTGTGACTGTGAGGACTTGTTGGTGGAAGTGTTATTGGTTCTATTTCTGAGTGAAGATTGCATGGCAATGAGTCCTAGGGTTTTCTATTTTTGGCCCTTTTTCACTCGATTTGAGCTTGAAGCCTCTGCATTTAGTTCAAACCTACATTATCCTCTTTTTGAGATTCGAGAGATTTGTTTTTCTAATAGTTCGTTGTTTACTTGAACTTCTGGTGGTCATGAGTTACGATGTCAGTAAAGAAAATCATATTATGATAATATACTTTATGAAACTAAGGCCAATGTTTTGAAAATCCCTAGCGAGCTAAGTTACCAATGGACGTTCTAAGTTCTAACACTTGCTTCTTTTGGTCGGATGCTGAGATGACACCTAAACAGTTTGATATTGTTATTAACTTATTTATATTTGTAAAGAAATTGTAAATGGTTTTAATACTTGTACGAATATGTTGATGTAATAATGCAATGATGACAGTTTGATATAATGTACCCTACTATATACTTGGTAAACTAACATCCCATAGAGAATTAGAAGAGCAGAAACTAACAAAGTAAAATGCTGTGATCGTTTAATTACACTTAACGCTGTGTAATCATGTTTTTAACTGCGTAATTCTGTTTAGATTGAAAGACTATTAAGCGGGTTTCAAGGAATTGAAGTGGATAAGGAACACCGAGGCAGGTGTCTAGATGCCTAAATAATCTTATTGCTTGAACACCAATTGGGCTTGTTTTCCTTTTTGGCAGTGTCCCTGTTGGACCCTTGTTCTATTTTTTTTAGTGATTCAGTTCAGGAAATTATGTCATGAAATTTTAGTCATATCACTGTTTCATGAGCTAGTGTTTGTATTTTGTTTATGTCCGTATGATCTTTTGCATTTATGTTAAATTCCCGTAACATCATCTTTTACGTCTAAGTCCAGGTATAAGTTGAAATAAAAATAGGCTCTACTAGTAAGAAGATTTTATCTACCAATATGTTGGTATGGGTTTATGGAATTGAACTTCGACATCTTGCCCTTTCTTTATGTACATGATCATTTTATGTTATGGTTGGACAAAGTACTCTGTTAAACTTATATTACGAGATGCGTCCATTCCTTGGGGATTGGTGGGAAGGTCAGGGGTTGCATTTTTCTCGCTTGGTCATAAGGTCAAATGCTTTCTGATGTTTGAAGGATGTTGGATTTTCTGAAAGGGGAACATAGAATGGATACATGACAGAATTTTTGGAGGTGTGCTGCCTTTAAGAAAAGCATATGCAACATCAATCATGTATTTACATAAATACATCTTCTAAAGTATTGTGCCAGTAGTTCTGTGCTCATGGTACAAATTTAGTATGGGAATCTGCATGTCAACCACAAATTTACTACAACGTTTACCACAGTTATTGTTAATTGAATAAACCAGTGAGCTAAAGCTAATTCTCTTCTCTTAAAATTACACACCCTTTCCCCAAAAATGAAAAAAAGTTAAATGGCTTGGTGTTTAATATTGGTGATTGACGTCACTCATTTAGTGCTCCTTTCACCTTTGGTTTTCAAAGTTGTCCAAATTTTCCAAGTCTCCCAAAAGCTTGTTCAATCTACAATTTCAAGTATGGTTCTTTTAGACACATTGGCCTCCATCCCTCCTAGTCATATTCACAGTCTGCAACTCGTTCTAGATGCTTCCAAGATGAGATTGCTAAAAGAAAGGGACCAAAGTGATAAGCTCATGTCATGCCAACTAATCTAAGCAAATAATTAGAGAAGGCTAAAAAATGATGTCGTATGAAGTTGAAAGTTCAATTAAAAAGATGGTATGATCCACCATTAACGAATTCGTCATCATCAAACTGCATTCCTCCAATTACGTTATTTCAATCCCTTCTACACTACAACTGCCAGGATTGCTTCTGCCTTCTTCAATTATTCCTCTAACATTCTTTATGGACATGCCATCCTGACATTTTGGTTCCTATCTTTGTGTGGTTCACCTAAATCGTAAAAGTTTTGATTTCCCATATACTAAATCTTGTATGCTTGTTTAATTTTGGTAGCCAGTATGTTATTTTCCCTTCAGTCTGCTATCTTTTTCCCTTTAGTATATATGCACTTATAATTTTCTTGTCTTCTGCTCAGAAACTTTGACCATCCATCTGTTTGCATACTTTTTGCTCTTAGGAATATCAAAAAAGGCCATAGCAGTAGTAATCAGATAGTTGACTTGCCTACACCATGAGAGCAAGCACTTTCTTAGTCATCACCAATATTGACTAGTCAATAACTTGGTTTGGGGTGATTCTGAACCTTCTTTTCAATATCCAATGATTCAGCATCCCGTGAGAAGTGAAACTGTATTCGTATACATGTGGGCTGCTCTGGTGCAGTCTGTTTGCTTCATTGTAGCATTTTCAGTAATTGATCCTTAGGTGTGTTCGTTACGCGGAGGGGACTGGATTGGACATGACTGGATGAGCAAGAGTGAGGTAGGTGGGTGAAAGAATTATGGACGGTCTTGGGGTTTTAATTTGATGTGGGTAGTTTAGTAATTTACCAAACATTTTCCGTCTCCCTGATTTTTGTTCTACCTATTTTGGTGGGACAGAAAAAATACATATTTGTCCCACTTAGTCTTGTCTCATGTCTAATAGTCGCACTGAACATGGGACTACATGTTTTTTCCGGTCTTGTTCTGTTCGGCATAACAAACACGCCCTTATTGATCAACAATCTCTACTTCCCACCAACCGGCAAAAGTAGAGTTAGTTTGTGGTTGTGTTGCTTTTGTGTCACTTTCCCTATACTTCTGCCTTTTGTGTTGTCTGTTCATTTCACTGTAGAATAGTGGGTGGTCGTGTAACATAAATAAAACTCTCTTTAATCTTGTTTTGCAGTCAAACTGAATGCCAATCGGACCGTAGTTGGTACACTTCGTGGTTTTGATCAGTTCATGAACCTCGTTATCGACAATACAGTGGAAGTGAATGGTGAAGAAAAAAATGATATTGGCATGGTGGTAGGTCCCTGGCACCAAGACTAAATAAGATTTATTCGAGATCAACTCACCATCATAAGTTTCATATCATTTTCTCCTTTCGCAGGTTATAAGAGGGAATAGTGTAGTCACCGTTGAAGCACTCGAGCCGGTCAGCAGAGCACAGTGATTGGTATGTTACGGTTGCAATGTATTATGTAACGGGTTTATTTTCTTTCCCAAAAAAAATAGATCTAGCAGCAACTTATATGATACTCGAAGCTTATCCAAGTATGATCGGTTTTTATGCTGATTGTAGACAAATCCTTGATACTATTACATTTTCATTGTTGGTAAGATATGTATTGTGACTTGAAGCTTTCGAGAAGTTGAATTCTTGTTCAAGTGTCATTTTTACGGTTTTTTTTTCTCTCTTTATGAAGTTAATAGTGAAGTTGCAACCAGTGAGCTTTTTATGAGTTCTAAGTTGTAGGCTACCAATGTCTTTCACCATGGTTCTAAGTTTAGTTTGAAGTTATTGAGCCAACCTGCTATTTTAGGCTCGGGCTCACCAAAGTGTCCGTGGACTAGTAGTTGGGTCAGTGTTACCGGAAGTTGGTTTTTGGGCAACGTTTTTGAATTTGTCGGGTCAAAACTTGTTTGCATTCGGTCTTCACGAAAACAAGTGATTTATTGTTTGGATAGTTTGAATTTTGAATGGTGAAGTTCCATCATAAAGTCCCAACGGCTATTATTTATGAGAGCTTCCACTTTTAGCATTTGTATGGGAGCGTAGTGTGCAGCTCCTACTTTATTTACATCTCATCAAAATGGTCCTTTTCAAAGGTACAATTATTATGTTTAAGATTTGTGTGACATGGGGATTTGTACGATCAAAAGTTGAACATGATGGTTGTGAGACTGGTACGAGAATGGTTTGGGGTTTTTTTTTTTGGTTTTCGTGAAACTAAAATATTAAGATGGGTTGGGAAGTTACATGTTCAAGTCATTCGGGAAAAACATATTTTAAATATTTTAACATTAATTGTATTAGTTGTGTACCTGTGCAATGCGGCGGGAGTCGTGAATTTTAACGATTTTGAAGTTTCACTGATGTTATTAGAGAAGATTTAACGGTGATATAAGTTACACTTGGTCTTTACATGTTAATACAATTTGAATAAATAAGGGTTATGGTTCTAATTACAGTCTGTCGATGAAAAAAATTGTATGACACTTTAAAATTCAATATATTTAAAATCCAACATATTTAAATGACTCTATAAATGTGTTCAATTTACACCACGAGCAAATAATCAAGAGATCGAGAGCGAGCCGGAGAGTTCTAGAACAATTGAATGGAAGATTAATGAGAGAACTTTTAATAACTCATGATGTATATCAGTTTGAATCTCATTTTGGGGGACGGGGAGAAGACATAGAGATATGAGTGAAATGTGTCAAAAGTATCTTGGGAACACAAAAAGAAAAGATAATAATATGCATTGGTAACTTGCATTATATGTTATTTTAATTGTACATTAAGAGATTTTAAGACTGAGTGTAGAAAGTAGTAGTACTTAATGCATTATGAGTTGTTTTTAAGACTTTTTATATAAATGTATAATACTTATATTAAAAATTATTTTTAATACTTTTGATAAATTTGGTTTATAAGGTAGTATAGATTATTAAAATATCAAATTTCAATTCATTTTAAAATAATAATAATTACAACTCATTGTTGGAAATCTTGAGATCATAGTTTAAAAATTTATGGATTTTTTTCCTCTTATTTTGAAAGATAATATAAGAATCTAGCAGAATAAAATCTTTATTTTTTAATTTTAAAAAACCTAAAAATTGTTTAAAAGTGATCGATTTTCTTATTGTTACGGAAACCTCCAACCTATGATGTATCATATTTTTAACGTCATTGCATTTAAACTTAAGGGTTCTTTGTTTACCTTTTAACAGTTCCATTGAGAGGCAATATCTGAATCATTAAGAGGTGAATCTTGTTTGATAAAAAAATCTGTCTCTTAATGGTTGTAAAATCCTCTGAATGATTTTGTATTATGAGTCTCCCTTAACCATTAAGTGTACTAATTTCATTGTAAACAATTACCAAACAATTATATTTCATTTTTCACTATATCATGAAAACCTCTTAATCATTCTGACCACTTAATCATTTTGCACCAAACCATTCAGCAACTGCCAAACAACCCCTTAATCATATGACGAACATAATTAAGACTAATGGTATTTCGATTTCTATTTCTATTAAATTAAATCTAATTACTTATAATGACAGTTAGGGGCTGTTTACCAAACGCTTATTCGGGTAAGTGAACACCAAGTCACATTACCTTACCGGATGAATACGGTAAGGATCAAGAATCTTACCCGTTAAGAGTGAGACAAAGACCAAGAGTCTTACCCGGTAAGTGAGAGCGACGACTCTTATCACAGTAAGCGCTTACCGGGTAAATTGTTGCATACGATACTGTTTTGGTGGACAAAATCTTATCCGATAAATAAATGATAGTGTTAGATTTTACCGGTAAACGCTTACCGGGTAAGTGTTTGGTAAACGGCCCCTTAGTTTTTTTTTATCATATATTTATTCAGTAAGTACTTACTTTATTGAGTAACATTCTCAAACAGCAAAATGGATTGTTTGCAAGTGTCTGGTAATAGTCTTCTCCCTCAATTTATCAAGTGAGAACCTCAGTTTTATCATGCCTCTTACCAGTTAAGATTCTCAGTCATTGTTATGCTCATCTGATAAGGTAAGTGACCCGATAATTGCTTAGTGAACAGTTCCTAGGTCATCTTCTTTTTCGCCTTGAAAACCAACATCAAGGGAACAAGGAAAAGGGGTGTGGATACTTATAATGAACATGATTTAGTTGTTGTTTGGGAGATGCTGAATGATTTGGTGCAGAATAATAAACACATGTCATGTAATTTAGTACAAGATGAAAAATGGATGTTTGGTGAGTAATTTAAATTGTCATTCAATTATATGGTACCTCGTAGATTGGAAAAAAGCAACTTTGAATAAACTTTATTCAGGACAATTATACTGTATAATTTAAGTCTCTTGATTGTATCTAACTTGAGAGAAAATAGAAATGGGAAACTAACTTGCAACGATAACTGCTTGAACTTTGTCGGACAATTATGCAACGAGAGAAATTTATGACACTCTTTTTCCTAAAAGGAAAAGAAAAATAAGGACATCAAATAAATCTGTAAGAATAAGTGTAACAGATTTTATATAATTTGTATAAAAAGAAAAATCAAGATTACAAGTAAAATGAAATAATGTCTTAATTTTTTATTTAAAAAAAATCTAAAAATACCGTGAAATTGATGGATTTTTTAATCTATACTATATTATAAAGCATTTGACAAAAACTCTTAAAAACCATGTTTTATGTATGAAGTACTGTTTATTGATGCATATTACTTAAAATTCAAGATTACAAGTAAATTGGGCGTAAGTACAACTTATTAAAGATTCATGTAACTAACTGCAGATAAACATAATTAAATAAAGAATAAACATTTTATTTTAAATATAAAAAATCTAAAATATAATTAGGATAGTCATTAACTTCTAACAAAATACTTAATTATTATCTTTATAAAAAAATTATATTATTAAACCAAAAATTAAAAAAATAATTGAAGAAATAAACAAAAAAAAGGAGAAATTTTAAATATTTTAATATCAATATTTTTATCATATCTTCATATTTATATTTTATTTAAAAATAAAAACATTATACTTTCTCAAAACCAAATAAAATCATATTATAACATCGATTGAGACAAAGGAAAAACAAAACATTAAAATCGAGATGTATCTCGCTACATTGTGCGAATACCCTTCTAGTTGTTATGAAAATAATTTAATTTTAAACATTTAAAATAGTAAAAAGAAGATATTTCTTGATGTTACCATAATTGATATAGAATAGTTATAATGTATATTTTTATATTTAATTATAACACATGCTTGAGCAATGAGCACTAAACCAACCCATAAGTGTGCCTTGGTAATGATGCAATTTGGCCCCAAATCTTGCCATAAATAATGATCAAATGCAACACTTTAACCCAACATCAAATACTTCCTTTTGGGTTATTAATTTTAAGTAATTAACACTCTTGCTAGGTTTACAATCACAAGAAACCAAGAAAATTCAATCACCAATTGTGTGAGAAACAATGGTGGTGACTGATTGATTTGAGCTTGACTCCAAAGATCAAAAGTACTAGGAGGTCTCAGGTTCAAATCCAAGGAGGAATAAAAATCCCCTTATGGCCATGGAGGTTCAAATGCGGTGACTTCAGGCTATCTGCAAAGCAGGTGGTCGCCCTGAGATTAGTCGACTCACATAGCGGGTTGTATATTCAGGTTAATAAAAAAAAAGTCCTAAATTTAAAGAATAGTAATAAATGTATTAATTACAGGAAAATACGCATCAACGAGATATATGATTACGTGTGTGTGTTTTTGGTAACAGTGAGTTTCGAGGCTAGCTAAGGTGTAATGGTTAATCCAAATCGGGCGACCGTGAATGGCCTAGAGTGATTGCAAGTGAACCTCCATGGCCACAAGGGCTTTGACAACACTTAGATTCGAACTCAAGGTAGATGAGATTTTCCACTAGATCCCCATGAGACTTAACAGACTTGACGAGTGCGGTATAACTCAAATGGTTTAATGAACTTGTGTCATCATGAAACTTTAGGTTTGATATTTGAAGGTGATTTTCTCTCCGCCATTAAAATAACAATTTTTTGTTCAAATATATTGAGAACGTCATTAATATTTAGCTTTTATTGTACGTAAACATAGAACCCATTTTCTTTTTCGACATATACAGATAAACATACAAACAATAATACACTGATTGGGAACATGGTATCAAGTAATGAGACATTTTTTCCTTTATTTAAAAGAAAATTTATTATATTTCATTACTGATATTTAATTTAACTGATATATGTAAGTTTGTTCCCGACGATCTAAAATTCCAGAGTCCCTTGGAGATAGAGTAGAAATTGAGGGCCCCTTAGAGCATCTTCAATAAGGTTATTATAAAAACCTTCTTTTTGCATTTTCTGGTGTTACCACCATGTATAATTCATCAAATTAAGAACTCTCTTAAAAGTCCACAATAGTACTTCTTATAAGAACCTCTTTTTTGTAGGTCCCATTGATTTTTTTCAACATCAATAATTATTATAAAATCAAGAAAATAAAATTAAAACAAGGAAAATGTCACTTGAGACAAACTCCATGGTAAGAACCAAGATTCTTGTACAAAAACTTATAAGAAATGAGGTTCTTATAAGAACTCTCTACAATAGTAGTCGCTACAAGTCAGTTCACTTTTTGCTAATAAGAACCTTACATTGAAATCCCTTATTTCTTGTTATCTGTAGGTAGTTGACGACGAATGAGTTCAATCTTTTATTTACTCAATTGTCATGATAAAACGCAAGACTTTTTGTTATAAACAGAATAATTGGTGTTTGAAGTCCAATTCCTCTTAGTATGCACCATTTGTTGAAAAAAATATCAGATAGTAACGTGATATGAATCAACAATCTTACTATTTTCACCTATTTATTGTCAGCTTCCCGCTATTCCTATTCCCATTTATGTACGGCAATTTATCTATATGATTAGTAATAAAATGTCGAGATTTTGTGTAGTTTTTGGTTCTAATCTTCGTCTTTTATTTTCTATGTAATTTTTAATTTGTATTATGCATTTTTCTTAAAATAGATAACTAATTCTCAAATATATCCTTAATTAATTCATAAATATTTAAGAGTTGTGAAAGAGAGAAATTAAATAAGGGTAAAGTTGTCATTTTGTTAACTAAAAAGTAAAATAATTATGCATATCTAAAATTGTTTTGTCATTTCAATTATGGACACATATTTTGAGACAGATGAAGTAATGAAAATGAAAATCAAGAGAAATTTGTTGTTTTGCGTCCTTTATATGCATGACATACCCACGTTGTAAAATACAACGTAAACGGTAAACACATTTCAAGAATCTAGGTTAAATTAATAAAATTCAAATCATACAATGTGATACTGCAATTTCTTAGATATAAAAATAATTCATTTTATCAATGGGCCTTTGGCCTAGCAATATCGTAGTCTCCTAAGAGATCAGGAGTTCAAATCTCACCAGAGATGAGGAGGGTGTGTAAGTTTATTTGTTGTATTTACCGTATATAAATATTATATAATTAAAAAAACCCATGTTTATTCATTATCTTTGGAGATCTTTTATTTCATATTTATCAAATAAAATTTAAATGTGATAAATAATTAAATAACATTTAAAAGAGTATATTTAAATTTTAATTTGAACTATTTTTTGAAATATAAAACACAAGAAATATTAAATTATAATATAAAATACAAAGATAGGGTATTCCAGGAGGGTCCGAGCCATCAATGAGATACCACTTTGGAAGAGCTAGAATTCTAACCTTATGTCAAGACGTACGGACCAAAAGACAGTTTCAGGTAGACAGTTTGTAGTGCTCTCATTTCCAAGGAGGTGGCAATGGCTTTGATATTGACCCTAATTTCATGTCACTTTAATGAAACTCTTGTCACTATAGTTTTCTTTTTTCTACTTTTGCCACAAAAAGATTACATTAACGACTAACTGTTTTCTACGTTACACTTATTTCTTTAATATGATTCTTTTCGTTGAAGAGGCTCGTTGGAAATAAGAGATTGTCTTCCAGTACACTCTCGACATTTATACAAGTACAATATCACAAAAATCTTGTAAGAACCTTCTTCCAAGCACCATTTACGTGCCCTATGTAATACACAATTTACGTCTCTAATAATGGTTGTGGAAACAATACAGTAAGGACACTCTAAATGGTGACATCATACTTTTTTTTTTGCAAAATGGTGACATCAGACATAATTGTGGTAACTACGTATAGAGTTAACGTCTTTGTAACAACTCAAATGTTACATCTATTCCATTTGAGTTTCTGTAGTGGGTAGTCAATGAGACAACGATCGAGCATAAATAAGTCTCTCCCAAAAACCATGATTACTCTGTAAAATCATTTGGTTCCCCATCTGTTTGGTTTGGATAGCTGGTTGGTTGTGGCAGTCTCTCTCCTTCGTAAATGTTTGTTGGATATTTTCGATGTTATCAATGTTTCCATTTATGGTTTGAATGAACGATCAAAGACTTGTCCTTGAACACAGTGTATTTCTTAATCTTTAATAATGTTGTTTTCATTAAATTAATCAATATCTGCTACTTGAAAGGAAAAAACACTTCATTCGGAATTAAATGGTTCAAGTTATGTTAAAGTAACACATGTGCTATGTTATTCTTCACATGAAATTGTTACACACACACACACACACACACACACACACACACACACACTGTATAAATCGAATGAGAAACACATATGGGTTATAAACTCGTGAGAACAAATTAAAAAAAATATTTTTTGCATAATTTTTTATATATCAAATGATAGGGGTATAATATATTGTTTCACATATATTTGTTTGATAATGTGATAATTTTACATGTATTTGTTTTATATTGTGAATTTTTTTTGTGTATTTTTCGTTTCATTATTTATACAAAAATATATTTACATGGATTTTTTCAATAATGAACAAACATATGTGAAACAATAGTTTAAATCACAACTTTTCATGAAAAAATATTTTTGCATCGGTTCTCACGAGTTTGTGACATTTTTGTGGTTCTTATTTTATTATCATCACACACACACACACACACACATATATATATATATATATAGAGAGAGAGAGAGAGAGAGAGAGAGATAGGTGGTTTCAGATACAAACCATATAATTCTTACAAACCCTAATCAATACTTATATTAGAAAACAATCGTGATATTTATGGACAATTATCATGATTTATTAATTATGATTGAGATGTACATAAAAAATCCATGAATTTAGATTATGAAACAAAATGAAATCAAATATTAATTATAGTAGATGGACGACTAACATTGATTTGTAAGAATTAATGGTTTTTATTTAAATCTCCTCTCTCTCTCTCTTATATATATATATATATATATATATATATATATAGAGGTGGTTTATTTTAGTATCAATTTCATTTGTACAACCAATACAACCTCATCTTAACCATCAATTAGTTTATCTATGGTCAATATTTGATAACATGAAAAAGATAGTTACAGATTATCTATTAAAAAAGTTGAAAATATAAATAAAATAGATGATTTACATCAGAGTTGTATTGGTTGTACAAATAAAATATGTTATATTTGAAACATATACATACGACATTTTCACACTTGTTATTTTATGAAACAATATATAAAAAAAGGGTTTGTAAGTTTATACGTGTATCTGAGTAATGGACCGTTTCCTCTGCTTTTTTGTCATATTCTCATGTTTAATAAAAGTAAACACAATCTTGATTGGATCTTTTCATGTAAAATGTAAACACAGAATCATCTTACAACCAGCACTGCACAATGTACAACTCGTTAAAGCATTACATTTCTGTACTTGACATTACAACCATATCCTGGTGAAGAATGACCTAAAATCTGGATAAAGTGTCCACAGTGGAATAAAAAAAGAACAAAAAGAAAGAAAAAGAATGTTGATTATATATATATTATATATATATATTATATATATATATTATATATATATATACATATATATATATTGATGTTCACTTCTTACCATACGAAAACCCTTTTGCTTCAATTCAACTCATTGTCTTCCCCAATTCTCACAAATTCACCAAACCCCATTAAGAAAAACCCTAGATTGCCCATCAATCCATTCAAGATTCATCCCTTCCCTTAAAACCCAAGTTATAATTGAAGAAATATTTAATCTTTTTTTTTTTTTTGCTTTTTAGGGTTTGAAATGACAGAAATACTTCAATCCCCACTTCAGATATCTTCTTCTCAAAGCTCTTTGATGTCATTAGATGACAATGATGGGCTACTCCAACAAACACATCATCAATTTCCTTCTTCCCTTATTAACCCTTGTCCCAATCTGTATTCGGTACAAGTATCTGTATGTAATCGATCAAATACAGAAGAAAGAATTGGGTTTAGAGAGAGAAGAAAGAGGAGAGAGAGAGAAGAAGAGGCTTCATTGTTGGATGTTGTAGTCACTGTTTTTAGGAAATCACTTGTGGATACTTGTAATAGTGTTAAATTTGAGGACTTTTCTTCTGATAATAACTCAAAATCTTCAAAAATGGAGATTGGAGTGCCTACAAATGTTAGGCATGTTGCTCATGTTACGTTTGATAGGTTTAATGGGTTTCTTGGTTTGCCTGTTGAGTTTGAACCTGAGGTTCCCAGAAGGCCTCCCAGTGCCAGGTTTGTGGTTTCTTCAACTTTTTTTGTGCTTTCTTCATTTGTACTGTACTACCCTTGTAGCTCATCTTTCTGTGGTCTGTTGTGTTTCTATGAATCATGCATCAGGAATATTGGGTTTCTGAGTTCTAACCCTGCAACTCAGTGGAATTTCTTGGCCTTTTGGTTGTTTTTAATCTTTTTTGGTGGAAGAGAGATATGGATTGACTTTTTAAGTCAAATGCTATCAATTTTGACATTGAAATTCTATGTTAATTTTTAAATTCTTTAAAAAACTTGACAACCCCATCAAACTTTACAATGAAGGTTACAAGTAGGAGAAAAAAAATCCAGTTGGATTTCTTACAAAATTTAGATCAATTTTGTAGATGGAAAATTGTATGTTTGACCTTGATCTCTGTGTGTGATTTAACAATATTCATATTATAGTTGTTGAATCTGGGGTTATGTTGAATAAAGCAAATGGAACCTTTTTGATGAATTCTCATTTTGGCTGCATACTTTTGAATCTATGTTTGTTCGCTACCGTTGGAAATCTTTAGCACTCTTAGGATACATGGAACCCCTTTGGAATCTCCCTCTAAAGAAGTTTTTGAAGAGGGAGGTTCTTACACATGTGATAAGGGTGTTCTCGCGTTCTCGTAAAATGAAGGTATTTTCGTTTGAACCTCCACCTATATATATATATATATATATTGAGGGAGGTTCAGGAGAAAACTTTAAATAGATGAAAAACTAGAAAACACCTTATCAACCCTTACCAAGGGATGATCTGATGGACGTGATTAAACGAGCGGTTACAACATATTTATTTATATATATATATAGAGAGAGAGGTTTGACGGTATGTGTCAAGCTGATGTTGGACTCCAACCAGCACTTTAAGTGCTTAAAAAGAGCAAGTATGGTGCACCAAGGTTCCTTTTGGGTACACAATCTTACCGTTGCATTTTTAAAAGTTGGGTTCTTTATCAAGGCTCAAATTGACCATGATCCCTTATGAAATACGTAAAGAATGCGTCTTTTTTCTTGTGGACCATGTGAAAAATTGGAGCTAACTTGGTTTCTTTTTACAGCACAAGTGTTTTCGGGGTATCAACCGAATCTATGCAGCTCTCATTTGACTCTAGAGGAAACAGCGTGCCCACGATCCTTCTAATGATGCAAAGGCGTTTGTATGCTCAAGGAGGCCTTCAGGTGCGTTTTAAATCCAACGCATTGATGAGTTGTACGGTACAACTCATCAATGCATCCCGTTACTTTTTCAGATTCCTGAAAGTTCCCATTTTGAACTAAAAACAAGTGTCGTTATGCCTGTTAAATTGCAGGCTGAAGGAATCTTTAGAATCAACGGTGATAATGGACAAGAAGAGCAAATAAGGGAACAACTGAACCGAGGAGAAGTGCCCGAAAACATTGATGTACACAGCTTAGCAGGTCTTATTAAGGTACCCATTTTGCCACTTGCTTTAAACTCGTCCTTATATGGTCGAACACAAAGAGATAGATATGCATCAATGTACGTAGCAATTTTTGCAGATATGACACAAATGTTTTCTTGTACCTGCTTCTATTTGTATGTTATTGCTTACTCTTAGCCAACTTTTCAAATTTCTATCCTATCGATCTTTCTCTCATTGTCACACTTTCTACAAGCGAGGGATCTTCACAAAAACAACCACTCTACTGTTTCAGGTAGATGTCAGGTCTGCCTACATCTTACCCTCTGCGGACCCCACCTGGTGGGCTTTACTAGGCTTGTTTGATTTGTTTCTTTTTGGCACAAATATGTGTGAAAAATTTAAGAAATTGTTAAAGCTGATGTGGCACTTTAAGAAATTGGGGGTGTAATTGCGCCGATACAGATGGTCGTATAGGGGTAGACACATGGCGGAACGAGGACCACCTCCATACGTCTAATTATGTTCTTCTCAAACGCGAATTCTACTCTTAATGCTTATCTAGACATGATTAATCAGCCAATCTGTTTTGGATGTTAGTGGTTATTAATGTAGACAACTAGGCCTCAATTAATACAAGTACAATGAAGTGTTATTGATGTATGCATAGCTGTTATCTGAATGAAACCACCATACCATGTGGGATAAAGGTTTTCTGTCTTGTACCTCCTGCTTTAGGGATTATTTTGTAATTTAATGAAGCGAAACGGTAAATGTTGACTTTAGAATTTAACCCGTTTGACCTCAAACGTCGGATCATCCATTTTTTTTTGGAAGGAATGGCATAGGGATTGGTTCTTGATATCTATGTGATTAACAAAATATGTTGGGGTCTTCATGGATACAATTGCTCTACTCTTTAAGGTAGAGGTCAAGTCTGTTTATATCTGACCCCTGGACCCCACCTCTAGGTGGGATATACTGGGCTTGTTTGGTTTGGTTTTCTTGTTAAGTGCTTGTTTTTGTGTAGGCTTGGTTTAGAGAACTGCCAAATGGGGTATTGGACACGATTGAGCCGGAGCAGGTAATGCAAGCGCAGTCGGAAGATGAGTGTGCTCGGCTCGTGAGGCTGCTGCCGCCAACAGAAGCTTCGTTGATGAATTGGGCCGTGAACCTGATGGCGGATGTTGCTCAACTTGAACATCTCAACAAGATGAATGCTCGTAACATTGCTATGGTGTTCGCTCCAAATATGACTCAGGTGAGTTGTAACATGTGAAAGTTTCAAAGTTTATGGAGTGAAAATTCTATACGTGCTCCACTCTTTTGGGTAGAGGTCAGATCTGCTTATATCTTACTCCAGATATGACTCGGCATGTAAAAGTTTCAAACTTTATGGAAAGTACATTCTATATCTGTTCTTTTTTGGGTAGATGTTAGGTCTGCTTACATTTTACCCCTAGACCCTACCGGGATATACGGAGTTTGTTTGGTTTTTAAAACGTTTGCTAATATGCAGATGGCGGATCCTTTGACCGCGCTGATGTATGCGGTCCAAGTTATGAACTTTCTGAAGACTTTGATCGTCAAGACGCTAAGGGAAAGAGAAGATCCGATGGTTGAGCCGGGACCCGCATCACGATTTGATCATTTTGACGAAAACAACGAACCCCACTGCTCTTTAACAATCGACGAGACCAATGAGGTGAACATGGAGGATCAAGATTTTTCAATCAAAGAACCCACCTTGGAAAAACGATATGAAGACACATTTGAGGATGATTTGAACTCTAAACATCAAAGTCAAACTACTATGGTTGAAGAAGGTGGTGCTAGGGCGGCTGAAGGCGGTACTAGGGTGGTTGAAGCAGCTAAGAGTAGAAATCCACAGTCGAGCAACTCGAATCATAAGAAGGGACTGAGAAAGAATGTAGAAAAGAGCAAAGGAAGCACGATTGTGAGCCGTTTAAATTCAAGAAGTGAGAGGATTGAAGCGTGGCGGTGAATGGGTGGCCGGTGGCAGACGGGGGTGGTGGTATCTATTTGACCGATGGTCAGAAAAAGTCAAAGTTTATACAATTTGGTTTGGACATGTGATTTGGTATATGCTATGCATACCAATGGTTTGTTTATGTTTTATATGCATCTGGGTTGATCATATTATATCCTTTCGGTGGTTTTGGTTCAGGATTAGGGTTAATTTCCATTCACTCATCTTCCATTTTGACCTAAATCTTATGGAATAGAAGTTTGACTTCTATTCGACACACGAGTTTGACTTTTTTAAAAAAACCCTTTTTCCAACTATTCTCGAATAACGCCTTGGACTCGACCAAAGTCGTGGCGACGTCAAGAACCGACATGAGTGGAGCTTGGACTTCACGTGGACATGGCAACTTAGAAATCAAATGAAACAAACCCAGTATAGCCTATAAAAAAACCACGGAAGATGTAGTGAAAAATCTCATCTACTTAGATTCGAATCCAAGTGCTACCAATGCGCTTATAGCCATGAACATTCACTAACGATGACTGCAAGCAATTCGTGATCGTCGATTAGTCGGTGTGTGTAAGTTGTCCTGGAAAATTACAGTTGAAAAAATTGAGGAAACCTTTTTACATAGGTTGATTAAGGTTGTTTGGATATGTTTTCTCAAAGTTATCAACTGCCTACCTTATTCATATATGATTTTCCATTCCTGAAAAAAAAAAATCAAACTAATACTACAAAATGGGGACTCTAACATGATCCAAGCGAAGATGCACCACTGTACACTCTTATCAACGAACCACATGGGAGGCGGGGTGTTCCGAATAAGGTGCTCATGAGTTGGGTTGATCGGGTTAAAGACATTTGAACAACCCAACCCAATGCTTGCTTGTGATTTGGAAAAATCTTAACTCAACCCAAACCAAAGTGCAACCCAACTCAACCCGTACGGGTTGGTCGGGTTGGTACTTTTGGTATATTAAAATATTTTTCTAACCTTGAATATGTTATTTCTACTCATAATTTCTTTTTCATCATCAATCATTTGACACAACTTATCTATATTTCTTACGTATATCATATTCAATTAATTTTCGTAATTTATATATATATATGTTCACAGTTACTGAATGAATTATATAGAGATATGAATAGATAGAAAATATGTGTATATGAAAAGCATACATAATAGTGTAATTGTCTAATGTATATATTAATAGAAATTCAACAATTATATTATATCCAAGAAATAAAAGGATACCGGGTTCATCGGGTTGGGTTAGGTTCAAATAATAGTAACTCAATATCAACCCAATACCTACAGTTTGACAATTTTACAACTCGATTTGACATCGGGTTGGATTATTTCGTGTTGTGTTGGGTTGGATTGGTCGGGTTTTTGAGCACCCCGGTTCCAACATACAACATGTATATTAACATTTACCAAAAGTGACTGGTCATCATTTACTTCTCATAAATGACAAGTCGTCTTTACTTTAATATACTTGGTTTCTTATTAGGACAATTATAGCGATGAAACCTTTAAAAACCTCACTTGTCATTTTTTATGACATCATTGTCACCTCAACAAAATAAGGTTGTTCACTTTAAAGGGACGGATGGCTCAATGGGCCTTTAGGGCCCTGGCCCCTGTGATTTTTTTTTTTCTAGTAAGCTGTTAGTTTTGGGCCATAAGATTGAAGTATGCACAATAATGTAACTGGCCCCTCCACTCCAGTCCACGAGAGTCACGACTGACTGTTACTGTGACGAGACGAGAGCGAAGAGTCGGAAGCGGACATCGACGAGAGTCGCGAGTGCTCGACGAGACGACAGCGGAAGCTGGAAGCGGCCATCGACGGCAGCACGCAGCACCGTCGCAGAGACAGGCAGGCGGCAGCAGCACCTCGGCAGCGAGCTCTCGACGACGGTAAGGCATTCTGTAACCTAAGTACCTAACCTGTTCTGAATTTTCCTACCAGCTGTAGAGATTAGTTATTAAATTAAACCATTGGGTTATCCGGTTATCTTATCTCCCCTGTTCTGCTGCACTTTTTGTTTTGAAATCAAAACCTTAAGAAAAAAACAATATGGTTGTGTTGTTGATGGTCAGGGACAGGGGCGATAGACTCATAGACACTTACACTTTGACAGCAGCATTAAGGTCTAACCATTTCTGTGGAAAACTGGAAATTAAGGTCTAAAACCATTTCTGTGGGTTATCTGTTATGGTACAGCAGCATGAGCATCCCCTATTCCCAGGGGCGATAGACACTTACACCTTGACAGCAGCATTAAGGTCTAACTCCTACCCGTGCAAATTAAGGTCTAAAACCATTTCTGTGGGTTATCTGTTATGGTACAGCAGCATCCCCTATTCCCCTAGAAGTCTAGAACCATTTCTGTGGAAATTAAGGTCTAAATTTAGGTGATTGAGGTCTAAATTTAGGTGAACAAGAACATCGAATCTTAACTGCTCAATTTTGTTGTATGAATTTCAGAATTTGTGTTTGTTCTTTTGTGGGTTATCTGTTATGTGTATGCTGTTTAAAAGAAAGCATGCTAGTTCTTCTCGAAATCTCAGAAAGGAATCTAGTAGTAATACAAGGAATACTAACAAAATACAAGTTTACAGTTGTCAAGTTTTCTAGAAGATCATCCAGGTCTTTGATGGGTTGTAGTGGGGCTATAGGGGATGACTTAAGAACTGATGGCTAAGGAGGAACAAGGGATCCTCAGTGTATCATAGTCTGAAGGGTCCTTAGTGTATTTTCCCTTTTCTTTTCTCACGTGCTCGGACAACTAGCCTGTTTTTTGGGAGCAAACTAGCCCCACTTTTTTTTGGGCAGGTGCTTGTCTTACTTGGGTCGTTTTCTATCCTTTCTCTGCATTTGATCCCCTATTATTCCCTTTTTCTTACTCCATCTTCAACCCATGATATATTTTCGGATTACGGGTAGGATCATATTTTAGGCTAAGCTTTCTTCTTGGGTAGCGAATATATATTTTAATTTAGTGTTTGGCTGCAAAATTGGGTTGGGGACACACAATCAAACAAAGTGAACACAAACTGAATTATCAATACAATTTCAACACACAATGCCTGGAATCATCTCTTAAGGTCCATATGGTTTGTAATCAAGTAAATGTTATGTATCTTGATGCTCGTCTTTACTACTTGATGCGAATATAATAGTGAGATCATGCTATTACCACCAATGAAACGAATGAAATGTGTATAAAGATTAGAAAGAACAATTTAATTAATAGATGATTTGTGTTGTGGTTCGTCCAGGTGGTCTCTACTAATGTCCCCCGGTTATGTATCTCACTAATCGTCCTTCAACACCAAGTTATCCTCTAAGGATTATTAAAACAATGATCAATTTTTGGTTTCTCGAGGCTTTAGCCTAAATCAAATACACTATAAAACATGACATGCATAAGAAAAGATTTAACTGTCATAGAGTAAAAGATAAATGTGTCCGATTGGATAACCCCAAACCTTACTAACACATCGTTCCCGGTGTATTTTTGGTATTTTTGAAAATATATAATATTAGGTCCGGCCCCTGCTATACATGTTTGAAACATAAATTAAAATAGGTCAAATAGGTCAAGTGCATTATGAAAGTATATTACAATTACCCATGATTCACATTGGTCCACATTCTCTATTGTTGTGCATCATCAAATGCACAACAAGCAACAAGGTTTAAATTTATAAACCTAACTTATTCCATTGATGGGGTAAGTAGGGTAAGATCAGAATGTTCTCAAATTTAGATAAATAAAAAATAGAATAAGAATTAGAAAGACCAAGTTATTATAGTTAGAATATATTTTATTTGTTACTGGCTGGTTTTAGTCTTGCTAGAATATTTCTTTGGTGCTGAACATTACTCGCACAGTTTCAGAATTGGGCGGCATTTATGGATGCCTTTTGTGTAGAACAGATTTGGGGAGACAACCAAAAGACCACACACCTATTGCTTCTTTTTGTCCCTGAAAAGAGTCCAATATTTCAAATCTCTTTACCTTACAAATTTAAATGGCACATGGACGTTTTTAGCTTCAGTTCGAAAATGCTTTCATTATCGTAATATATTGTCATAGTTTAAAATAATAGTTATATTTCAGTCTGTAACCAGAATGATCAAATATGGATTTCTTCTATGGACAGAGGCAGTTCTTATTTTACAGTCCAATGATACCTTCTCTCTCTCTCTCTCTCTCTCTCTCTCTTCTCTCTGAAGAACTCCTCTCTAGTTGACAAAAACCTGATCATCATCATAATACCCTCTTATCTATTTCTCCTTGTAATCATTGTGAAAGTGGAAATCACCCTTGATCTTTCATGTAACATGTTTCCTCTTCTGTAAATTATGTTGACTTGTTGCTTTTGGAGGTTTTTAGTTGAGGAAAATTCTAAAAAAAATCTCCGACAAGTTTGTGATTCATGTAACATATAGGAAGTTGTTTGTTGCTGAGAATATTTCTGGCTTTCATTCAGGTTGCTCCTGTGAAATGCATTGGAGATAGTGGATCATCATTATGAGAATACTCCTATCTGAGGATATATGTTTCCATATAGCTGCAAACTGTGTTTAAAGATAAAGATACACTGTGTTAATCAGAGGATGTTTTGTACTTCAAGCCTTCTTTCACCCTTACAACTTCCATCTCAAATGTATGATCCTGATTCTAGATTCTACATGCCTTTAGAGTGTTTTTTTGATACATAGTTTGTTATCTAATAGTAGTTATCCAACATCTTACTAACACGTCAACTTTGATTATTTAGGGAAACCCATCTATGGTATATATTACCCAATGAAGTGAAGAGTGAATCTCTAATGAAGAAATATGTCGACCTTCTATCACCAATTGAGAAAGAACATGTTTGCAGTATGCGTAGAGATGAATTGCAAAAAAATGCTCTGCTAGCCCGTGCACTCGTTCGAACTACTATAACTAGATGTAAAGGCCTTCTATTTTATTCATAACTTGCAGAAGCACTTGACAAACATGTCATACTTGATAGAATAATTTACCAGAATATATAATGCTGAAACACTTCATTTGTGTTCATAAAGTTGCTTGTTATCATTTTCTACTTGTCAGATAACACGTAGAACTGACGTAATATATTTTCATGACTAGATCAGATATGTTCTCAAGTTAGCCCAAGGTCTATTGAGTTCAAAAAGAACGCCCATGGGAAACCTGAGGTTAAATTGATCTTCTTATCGGTTAATTAAGACACCATTTACTAATTCAAGGTCAAACGCGAGATTATACAATCATAATTGTTTATAGGTGTGTTGGCAACACAGCGATGATTGGCATCCACCACCGCTACATTTTAATCTCTCCCATACCTCGTCTTTGATAGCTTGTGGAATAACCGTTGGCTCTCCGGTGTGTTCCCTTATCTTTCTCATTTCTGTTAAAATATTACTCATTATTAACTCATCTGCAGGATCTTGTTCCTGTGTGCCAATAACTCTCTTGACATAGTTTCTGATGACCTTATTTTACATTTAAAAAAAATATAGATTGGTATTGATGTAGAAGAAAAACAAAGGACGATGAAGAACAATATTTTATCATTTGCCAGACGGTACTTCTCTCGTGAAGAAGTAGAACGATTAAGTGCGATCTCAGACCCTGAAGTTCAGCGCCAGGAGGTCATTAAACTATGGACACTAAAGGTTTCTTTTCATTTGCTTTTGATTTTGGACTAATTAACTATACTTCTGCTTATGTGTTGCATATCAATTTGAGCAACAAAAATAGTTCTATTTATGCACTGCCTATCAATTATACGGTACACGTATAATGTAGCATAATACCTAGGCTTTACTAATAAAGTACATATGGCTCTTTGCTTGCCTTTTGTTCAACTTCAGACATTGGATCTTCATTACTATTTAGGAGTTATTGAGTCTTTGAAACTCGTGCTTGGCTTTTCCTTGTAAACTAACCACGCTTTCTGGAAATTGCAAAAAAAGAGGCTATGTTTGACAAGAATCAATGATTTTAAACAGATCGTGGTAACATAATTTTACAAGATCTTTTACTCTGCATCTTTTGTCCAAAATTGCTAATTCTTACAATTTGTAGTATTCTCTTTTGCATCTGTACAAGAATCGTGGTTTGTTTGCAGCGAAAGGTCAAGAGTAATGGTCCAAAAAGTCAAGAATGCTTAAAAGTTCACTACAAGAAAATTGGCTTTATAGGACGCCTAGAATGTTTAAAGCGTTCTAATAGAATATTTTATAAAACTTAAGTTTATAGGACCAAACTTCAAAGCATCATATCTAAAATTGTTACATTTGATTCATAGGATGCTTTTGGGCTTTTTTAACAAGTTCTTCACTACGTTGTTAAAATGAAGTGTCACATTAGCTATTTTATAGGACTCCTTTTAGAAGTGTACTATAAACCCATCATTTTACTAGGAAATTTTTTCAAATAGTGTCGTGTAAAATAGCTAATACAACACTTTATTTTAAGCATTCTAAAAAACTTGTTAAAACGTCTAAAAACGTCCTATAAACCTATTGTAACACTTTTAGATATGATGCTTTTTGGTTTGGTCCTATAAAATTAAGTCTTAAAAAGTATTTTATTAGGACGCTTAGACATTTTAGGCGTCCCATAAAGCCAATTTCGTTGTAGTGGTTATCCTTCAAGGACCGGGAGTATGTTTAGCACAAAGCCATTTGTATCAAGTGGAGTCATTTTGAAAGTGGGCACTAGATTTGGGTTCAAGTAGTGTGTCTGATGTGTTTATATGAAACAAATGTATATACTTTTCAAATCTTCTTTCTAAATAAAAAAACGTAATTCCAGGAAGCATACGTTAAAGCATTGGGAACAGGCTTCGCAGGTGCTCCTTTCAATACTTTTACTATTAGGTTCGGGTCTGCAAATCCAAATCCAAACGCTAAGGTATGTAATAGAATGCCTTTCATTTCCAAATATTCTATAAATATTATGATCCACTTTTTACACTATGGCACCCAATAAAGGGTAGTTTAACTGGTAGAAACCTTTGGTTTGTTTCCCTCGGAGGTCACCAGTTCAAGTCCTTGCGGGCCACCGGAGGGTTTGACAGACTGTTGACTTCAGGGTGTGGAGCATGTGCTTTACATGACTAGTTATGCAAAAATACGATCATCCGAGTATCAAATCTCTTGTTTTTCTGTGTAGGATTCTGCGATGGTCATCGTGCCTCTAGAGAACCCATCTCTCCTCTCAACCAATTGGCGATTTGCACAGGTGGAACTGGCCGGTTCGCACTATGCAGCCATTTGCAGAGAGAACGGTGGGATCTCCGAAGGTGAGTACTCGTATCTTGAAAAATATTATACTCCCCTCAGCCCGAAAAAAAAATCATTACTTAATCAGCATTCTTATTTTAAGAAAGATTTTAGTTTGAAGATATCTGTCTACATGATTACCCAGAATCATCATTACAAATAAATGGATTTGCATCCAAGATTTATTTATTTTATCTTGAAATTTTTTAAACCAATTTACTGAATTATGTGTTTAGGTCAAGAATTGCTATCTTTTTGTTGGACACAGAAATTAAAATTCAGTGTTGTTAACCACCAGGATGGTGCTTGATTGGTTTGAGCTTGGCTCCAAAGGTCAAAAGTACCTGGAGGTCCTAGGTTCAAATCCAAGGAGGAATAAAAATCCTCTTATGGCCACGGAGGTTCAAATGCGGTGACTCCGGGCTATCTGCAAAGCAGGTAGTCGCCCTGGTATTAGTCGGCTCGCATAGCGAGTTGGATATCCAGGTTAATCAAAAAAATAAATTCAGTGTAGTTGTTAATTTTGGCAGTAAAAAGTATTCCCACCATCAAATTGCAATGCCTTTCTATTATTTGGCAACATTTTAGGTTAACATTATGTAATTTCATTAGTATTGAAGAAGGTTAATGTATTTAATTAATAGTTAAATATATGTGGAAATTATAATGTTGAGCTTGGATTTCATGTAGGGGCTCCAATGAAACTGATTGTGCGAAAGACGGTTCCTCTTGTTGAAGAACACTGCGTTTCTGAGATCGATACGGTTGTGTAGGTTTCCGGTTTTGCAAATTTGTCCCAAAAAAACAAGAATTTTGTTATGGAGATGATTTGTGTTTCGAACTGAGGTTGAGGTTGGTGTATAGACACAGAACTGGACAAGATTGGATAATGTTAAACCATTAATATATCATTTTCATTCCAAATGTCAAAAGTAGCAGGAGGTCACATGTTTAAATCCAAGAAGGAATAAAAATTCTCTTGACATGTTTAAATCCAAGAAGGAATAAAAATTCTCTTGTGGCCATGGAGGTTTAAATGCAGTGACTCCGGGCTATCTGCAAAACAGGTGGTCGTCCTGAGATTAGTCGGCTCGCATAGTGAGTTAGATATCCAGGCTAATAAAAAAAATATAATTGGGATAAGAAGATTTTAAAGTTAAAAAATAAATAAATTAGTTTTACCTTTTTCAAACTCTAATATCATTCAAACCCCTCGTGTCCAACATCATCCATTTTCATTGCGAGGGGCAGACCTATCAAACCCTCAAGCGGGATCTTGTACACCTGCTCAACTTATTTTCCTCAGTAGAATTTTTTTTAATGCATGCATTGTGCATCCAGTAAATTTTGAAAGATGCTATGCAATACTACATAATATTAGGAACATCAACCAAAACACTCGAAAACTTTAATTTTTTTTAAAAAACGGTGGAATTCAACTAAAAACATATCGAACGATTTTACAAACGTTTGATCTACTTTAAAGATATACTCATTCAATAAAAATCATGAGTCCACCGTTGCGGTGCCATGTTTCCAAAACCCTATGTATCGAATTCTTTTTATAGTTTATTTATTTAAAAAAATTAGAAACTTATTCAAGGAATTTTTATTTGAAAATATAATAGTAATAATTCAAGTTTATTATGGCCGTTGATCTGTAAATAGAATGGTGCACCGCTGATACAGCATATCAAGGGAAACGGATAGAAAGTCCACCTCATTGTGTATGCCTTTCTTGTTTCTTTGGTTGTGGATAACAAAAACTCTTTCCGGATACGCACAAAGAGACCAGTAATGGCTATGGAGGCCTTAACTTTCTCTACGGTTGCTTCCCGCCATTTCTCCACTACTTTTCCACGAAAGACCACCACTCACTCTTCTACACCTTCGTCTTCTTCACTCTCATTCCGATCCAACATTTCATCTTCTTCGGTTAGTACTTCATTTACTTACTGTATCAATCATCATTTCTTATTTTACTTCTGTTTGTGTTGCTAAATCTGTTGTTTTTTAGAGAGAGCTTTGGGGAATTGTGAATTCTCAGAGAGTAATTACGGTCAGGAGAGAGAGGCGTGGGGTCATCAGAGCAGAGATGTTCGGTCAGCTCACTAGTGGCCTCGAATCCGCTTGGAACAAACTCAAGGGCGAAGGTTTTATATACTCCTACCTTTATAAATTCACTGTGTTTTTCCTTCTCAATTCATATGTTGTGTGGGCATCATGGAGTTCTTTTCTAATCGAATGTTTTAGAGAAATTTGTAACTCCTTTTTGATTGATTACAATCTTACACTCCTTAATCCCATGATTGGAGTTTGTTTCTGATTTCAGAAATTCAAACTCAAATTGACATAAATGTAGGAGTAAGAAATCTTAGTTTACAGCTCATTGATTCTTGACTGATTTTTCATTTATAAAGAAGCTTGTTTCAAAGCAGGCCATGAAGTCTAATTATGAATTGCAAAGTAGTTATTAGTATAATTACTTCTGTTAATTGTTTGGGTAGATATGAGTGTAGCTCTTCTTGCTTACATCTTGTTAATTTTCATGTCATTATTGTTGACTAGCTGTTGCTGTAAATATTATGTGCTTCAGAGGTGCTAACGAAGGAGAATATTGTGGAACCCATGAGGGACATTAGGAGAGCTCTTTTAGAAGCAGATGTATGTGCAATTTTTTTTATTTTTTGCTGCATATGTATTTTCTTACTAAAAATGTGCAGAAAATCAAATGAGAAGTATAAATATTTGTCAAAGACCTTCCAGCCTAGTGGTAAAGGCTTGGGCATGGCATAGTCATGAACCCGAGTTCGAACCCTGGGAGGGGAGTGTTGGCGACATTTAAGTGGGGCCTGTTTAGCCTTCAAATTTGCCGGGGATTAGTCGGGCTTTGGCCCGGACACCCTTACAAAAAAAAAAGTATAAATAATTTGAGAACCTGAGAACCAACTATTTCGTGTATTATTCGTGGTGAATAACCCTGAATAATCATGAATACTATTCATCACGAATATCATGCATTACCATTATTCGTGATAGCATGCATTTACATCATCAATATCATGTAATCTCATTATGAGTATCTATCACAACATTCATCATAAATAAAAGAACAAATAGTTGGTTAAGACTTAAGAGGTTCTCAAAATATTTACCATTCTCATTTAAACCTGCCCCCTAGAAATGTATATGCTTAATAAAACCATTTCATCTTTAGTAGTAAGTTTATAATTTTGGTTGGCAGGTTAGCCTTCCTGTTGTAAGAAGGTTTGTTCAAGATGTAAGTGAACAAGCTGTTGGTGTTGGCGTGATTCGAGGAGTCAGACCAGATCAACAATTGGTTAAAGTATGTTTTTTCTTGCGTAGTGGATATAAATAATTCAGTCTGCATTATACTATGATCTTCTTCAGGGTAATGGAGGAAGGCTCGTAAACATAGTGATACAGAAACTATATCTTGAAGTTTTATACAAGACAAATGGTTACACCTCTCAAACAATTTTTCTTTAAATGCTCATATTGCTCATATTTAACAATTATATGTATCACTTCTTCCAAAACACTGTCAATATATGAATTTGAGAGAAAGACTACTCGACTTTCAAAAATAAGTGTCAGCTTTCCAATTCTACCTTAATCATGAGATGGAGAAATTGACAAGTTGTTCATTTTTATACTCTCTCCGTCCAAAATAAATGTCCACATTTTTATTATAGTTTTTCCCAAAATAAGTGTCCACTTTCAAAAGTAAGTTCCTACATTCCAATTATATCCTTATGATATAGATAAATTCAATTACTCCTTTTATTATTAAGGGTAAAATAGCCATTTAGGTATTTAAAAAGTATAATATTTACAAATTTCTAAATCTTCCTGTTACCTATTACGTGTAGGAAATGAAGAAAATATCGAGCAATCTTGATACTCCTATATAACTCTTCCTGAAAAGAAATATATATTACTGGATCCCTGTTCATTTGATTACTGATTTATGCAGATTGTCAGTGAAGAACTTGTGAAGTTGATGGGAGGAGAGGTTTCCGAATTAACTTTTGCAAAATCTGGCCCCACTGTGATCTTACTGGCTGGTCTACAAGGTGTCGGAAAGACAACTGTTAGTGCTAAATTAGCTTTGTACCTAAAGAAACAGGTGAGCTGCTTTTAAACCCCTCTATCTTACACTTGTACAATATAATATTTTCCATACGCCTTTTGTCAGTCCGAAGAACTGTGTATAGTTACTTACGTCTTACCTTTTTTGCAATTATAATGTAAAACAATCTAATAGGGAAAGAGTTGCATGCTGATTGCTGGAGATGTATATAGACCAGCTGCAATTGATCAACTCGTTATTTTGGGCAAACAGGTATGAACCCTCCATCCCAAAATAATCGTTCATATTTCTGTTTTAGTTTGTCCCAAAATAAGTCTCCACTTTTACAGGTAAGTTTCTACTTTCCAATTCTACCCTTAATTATGAGATGGAGAAATTCATTACTCTCTGTAAATTTGTTATTTGGTTAATTAAAAAGGGTAATAATCACACAAAATTTTAAAATTTTGTGCATTTTCATTGTGGACATGTATTTTGGTATGGAGGGAGTATTTTATTTCTTCATAATAGAGTTAGCTTCCTTTGCGTTTATGTTATGCTTGTTTAGGAGGCCAAAAAAGAATACAATCATGAGTGAACTTCATACCAGTTAGACAGTATTTACAGATGGTTTTGGACCATAATTTTATTAGTTGATGCAGAAGCACTTAATGCTTTCAAATTCCTAAAAGTGCTGTGGATCCTGAATTTGTTAGAAGGAAGGATAACTACATAAAAACCCATCGAAAAGTTCCTAAAATTAGTTTTCATCGTGCTTTCAGTGGTCTTATTTTTAGTCGATCACTTAAAACTCGTTCTCATAGATATAAGCTCGTTACAGGTGGATGTTCCTGTGTATGCAGCAGGCACCGATGTGAAACCGGCAGAAATAGCTAGGCAAGGTCTTCAAGAGGCTAAAAAGAAGAAAGTGGATGTAGTCATAATGGATACAGCAGGAAGGCTTCAGGTTATATAGCATGCACTTTGATTATTCTAGATACTGCAATAAGCCAAGCACCCTTTAGCTTATTTCTTTGCCTTTTGTTATCAGATAGACAAAACTATGATGGAGGAATTGAAGGATGTGAAGCGGACATTGAATCCCACGGAAGTTTTGCTTGTTGTGGATGCAATGACTGGCCAAGAAGCTGCAGGTAGGAACATCACATTGGTCTTTTGGAGTTGGTCTTCCTTCCTTCCCCAAAACAAATTTGGCTTTAACTTTTTCGTATTAAATTCATAACTCGGGGATCTTCATAGAAATAGCTTCTTTACTCCTTGGGTAGAGGAAAAAGGCTGTTTACATCTTATCCTCCCCAGACCCCACTTCGTGTGGGATTTACTGGGTTGGTTTGATTTGGTTTGGTTTAGGGACTTTGTAGCTCATCATAGCTTTGGTCAAATGACCTTCTAAGGGGCGCACCAATTTGACAAAATGTTTTTGAGGAATTTGGATTTCATGGAAGGATTTGGAATTGGGAGGATGAAATTCTTCATAATCTAGAGAGAAGAAAGTAGAGAGAAGTGATTTTCGTTATTATTATTGTTAATGAAGTTGTACTCGGCAACACCTTTTATACAAAGGTCAGCAAACTAACCAAACCATAACAGCAATCATATTACAACACCTGGCACTCACTTCAACTACATATATCTCTATCAGAGGATTTGGAATCTTTGCTGTTTTTGGTTTGTAGGATTTGGAATGGAATTGAATTCCATTTTTAGAGATAATTTATAAACACAAATTATAGATAATTTATGAACACAAATTATAGTTGATTATAAAAGTAATTAAATTACCTTTTATTTTTTATTATTATAAGATGAATGCTTTCAACATATTTTTGAACATTATTACAAACAAATCTTGTGAAAACCCGTGAAATACCAAGTACCCCCATGGGATTTCGAAATCCTTCGGTTGTGGGATTCTTTCTGAGATTTAAAATCCAAACGTTCTTTCAAACCAAACATAGGCTTGGAATGGAATTCAATTCCATATCCTTCCAAACGGGCCCTAATAGTTTTTTTTTACTCCACCACCTTACCTTCTGACAAGTTTGAGAAGACCATTGCGCATCAAAAGAATGCCACTCCCATACACAGAAATATCTAGAAACCTGTTAAAAGGTCATGATTTAAAAATCCCATGTCAGAAGATCATTTAGCTAAATAACCCTTTGACTGTTGTGCATATTATGTGGGTAGTTATTATTTTTCTTTCGTTTATTAATTTACATATCCAGTTATATGCTCTTCAACCCTTGTTATTAACACATTGCCTTTTTCTAACATCACTTTCTGTCTTTATTATTTTATTTATTTTCTTTCCATTTCTTTCTTCTTCTCATGCATATATGGACATATTAATTGTAATACGAAAGTTTTCATTAGCGTTGTGGCTGTACAAAGTTTAATAGTTTATTGTGGCAAGCCAGGCTGTTGCTAACCATCCAAGAGAACAGGTCAACTGTCTTGAGTTTCTAAATCTTTTTCATTTATGAATGGGTCGATGGGTCGAAGATAAATACACACATCTCCACAACTTTCTCTGCTTTTCATCAACAATGCTTTTCAAGACTTGAACCATCCAAGAGAATATGTAATCGTCATGGATTTCTAAATTTTATTGATACCATATGGACAAAGCTCATATCTCCATGTCTGCTAAAGAAGTGTTTTAACACAACCTTGAGGGCCAACTCAACTGGCAAATATAGGCTAAAGGCTAGGCCTTGGGGTTCCTGGTTCGAGTCTCCTCAGGGCCACTAGGGATTTTTCTTGTTGTCTTGAGGGCTAACTCAACTGGCAAATATAGGCTAAAGGTTAGGCCTTGGGGTTCCTGGTTAGAGTCTCCTCAGGGCCACTAGGGATTTTTCTGGTTGTTGTCTTGAGGGCCTCATGGGATTAGAGGAGTGTGCAAACTGGCCCGGACACCACGGTTACAATAAAAAAATGTTTTAACACAGACCATAGTCGCATCTGCTGAATATCAAGGAACAAACCTGGAGAGTTATATGGTCCATTGCTTTTTTCAGGAGTCAGCATCCTTCGATCCTTATTTCATATATTGTAAAGGAACGATCGTAATCTTGTTTCTCATTCCTCTGAGTGGTGTTGTACAGAAACTGAACTACTGAACTATTTTCATGTGATTCTTACTTATTCTTGCAGCTACTGAGATTCCCATTTTCATTTTTTACCATACTGATCGTGGTGATATTGCAGCCTTGGTGACCACTTTTAACGTTGAAATTGGAATTACTGGAGCCATTCTAACCAAACTAGATGGTGATTCAAGAGGTGGAGCAGCTCTGAGTGTTAAAGAGGTTGGCCTTCTAAAGTGAGAAAATACATACTCCCTCCATCCCATAATAAATGTCCACAATGAAAAAAACGCACGGTTTTAGAAATGTATAATTATTATACTTTGTTACTTTTTAATGAACTAAATGACAATTATATTCTTTATTATAGAGGGAGTAATGAATTTCTCCATCTCATAATTAAGGGTAAAATTGGTAAGTAGGCACTTACTATTGAAAGGGGGTGCTTACTTTTGATCAAACTAAAATAGAAATGTGGACACTTATCTTGGGATGGAAGTTGTATTAGCTAACAATATCTTTCTCACATGAGCTTTGGATTTGACCCATAATGCTTATTTCACATATAGCCGTTTAACCGGGGACTATTTAGGATATCGACCTTAAATGAGAGATTTTAATCACAACATAACCTTCTGCCAAGTTTAGTAGCATTCTTGTGTATGGAAGTGGCATTCTCAAACCTGTTAGAATGTTATGGATTTAAAAGGAACTTGTGAGAAGGTCATTCATCCAAGTGACCCTTTAATTTGGGCATTTTAGGTATCAGGAAAGCCGATCAAGCTTGTAGGACGTGGAGAGCGGATGGAGGACCTTGAACCCTTCTATCCAGATCGTATGGCAGGACGCATTTTGGGCATGGGAGATGTTCTTTCATTCGTGGAGAAGGCACAAGAAGTTGTGAGTACCTATTAACCGCATATCGGTTTTTTTTTTCTTTTTTCCTGTAAACTATAATAGCTTGAGATAACACTCATCCAACTATGGGTAGATGCGCCAAGAAGATGCTGAAGATTTGCAGAAGAAGATCATGAGTGCAAAGTTCGACTTCAATGACTTCTTAAAGCAAACACGTGCTGTTGCACGGATGGGTTCCATGTCTCGTGTTCTTGGAATGATTCCAGGAATGGGAAAGGTACCGGACCTAGGCTGTTGCCAATTATTTTTTCATGTATTGCTTTTGTTTCTATATGCATATATGTTCGAGGGTATGTCTGGTACGTGGGAGCGGACGGGACAAAACAAAAACTTCTTGTCCCACGTTTATACATGACGAGAGTGGGATAGGACAAGACTCGAGTGGGACAAAAATGTTTTTTTCTGTGTCCCGCCAAAATGGGTGGAACAAAAATAGGTAGATAAAACAAAATTGGTAAATTACTATTTGCTAACCTATACCCATGTCAAATCAAAACTCTAATATCTTCCGAAGTTCTTTTACCCGCCTACCTCACTTTCGTCCATCCAGTTCTGTCCACATACCACCCACACCCTAGATAACGAGAAAATCTTATATAAATGGTTAAGACAACACTAGTTATGATCCCTATATTGTTCCAACTCTTTATGTTGCATTCATTCCTGAACTGAAAGATTCATAATTCCCGCTCACTCGTCTTGAATGGGACAGGTTACTCCTGCACAAATTCGGGAGGCAGAAAAGAGCTTGCTAATAATGGAAGCAATGATTGAAGTGATGACCCCAGGTTTTTCATCCTAAACCTATATATTTTAAGTTATTTGTTGGCGAAAAATTATAATTTTATTGTAGAATCTTCAACAAAGAGAATGATGAACACATTTGATGTGGTTTCTGGTGTTATTTTCAGAGGAAAGGGAGAAGCCTGAACTGCTTGCTGAATCCCCTGCCAGGAGAAAGCGTATTGCTCAAGAATCTGGAAAAACCGAGCAGCAGGTATATTTAGTGTTTCTTGGTTTTGTTTTATTTTCGTGTCGCCAACAACTAGCTTTTCAGCATCAACTAGTTTGCCAAAGATAGCCTAAAAGAAGGTTTAAACGGTAACTAGCATATCTTTTCATGGTTTTAGTAAGATCTTTGTTGAATGGCAGGTGAGCCAACTTGTTGCTCAGCTTTTTCAAATGCGTGTTCGAATGAAGAATTTGATGGGTGTAATGGAAGGTGGATCGGTTCCTGCACTTAGCAACCTCGAAGAGGCCATGAAATCCGAACAAAAGGTGCCGCTTTCATTTTTAGATCCAAGATTCATCTTCAAACATCCATTGCATAGAACTTGATAGACCCAAGTTGAATTGTCCCTCAACTTATGAATAGTTAGTTACCAACTTAGAATGGTAAAATGATCTGCTCGATGCCAATAAGAAATCAATAGGACTCGGATGGATTTGTGTTTATGTTATAAGTATAGAGTTGATCTACATGAGTCTGTCCCCAGGGCATGGCACAGTTGGTTCCACAGACAAGGGTTCGAGTCTTGCAGCTGCATTGTGGAGTTGCAATTCCTTTGGATTATTTAGCTAATTGACCTCCTGACAAGTGTTTTTTAAATCCATGACGTTATGACAAGAATGCCTAAAAACTTGTCAGAAGGTCATGGATTTTAAAAATACATGTCAAGAGGTCATTTAGCTGAAGGACCCCAATTGCTTCGGGGATTGGACTCATTGTGGGCACTGGGTTCTTAAACCAATCAACGGATATGAAACAAACGATGCTTGTTTTCTTGAAATTTCAGGCTCCTCCAGGTACTGCCAGGAGGAAGAGAAGATCAGAATCAAGAAAACAATTTGCAGGCTCATCTGGACGGCCAAGCGTTCGTGGTTTCGGTGGTGGGAACGGAGAGAACTGAAGCCTTCATAAGGCTTACCGATCCGCACCCTCTTCCCATCTGTCACTTGGATTAACGACCAACTTAAGGTAACGACATCCTCATCGCTTTTCTTGTAGAATAATCTTTTGGAGTAGATAGCGTTGAAAAGAGAGAGGTGTAAAGTAGGTTACGAATTGAGAGTTTTCGTACAAAAAACCGATCTACAAACACAGCTTTGGAGAACTCGAATATTTTTTTATTACGATTTTATGGAAATGATGATATTGAATTCGTGTTCTGGCATGGGGTCATATCGGACGATATTTTCCCTTCATTTTGCGAACCTATCGGTAGTGAAAGTTCAAGGGAAGTATCATAACTGATATAAGTTATAACTTGTGAACATAAACGTCTGTTAACAGCTTAATTAGTTTAATAAGATTCACAACTTATTTGGGTAACTATAGATAACTGTTTGATAGATGGCTTAATTATATAAAAAATGACTTATTCAGTAAGCTTCTAGGAGTTTTATGCCAAAAGTAAAGTTTTTTTTCCAAACATGTCTCTCCCAATTAAAAAACACGTTCCTTCCATTTATGTAAAAACCATCAAACAAAAACATTTCTAGTCTATATAGATCGATTAGTCTACATAATAATTCATACAGAAAACTTTATTTATACAAAATTTAATGAAAACCAATCAAATAATCTTGAAGCTCATGTTGTAAAACAATTATAATAAATTTCAAAATAAAAACTAATATACAAATTTTAAATGTGAATATTTAATACATAACAATAATTCTTTCCAACGTGAATCCGGATGAGATTGATCGTCTTCATACGGGTCAAAATGCTCTTCATATGGGTCGTAATCGTCATCTTATTCTTTGTCCGTGGAGTCATATTTGTCAGAGGTATCTATTTTTTGTGATAAATGAGTTTGAAACCACTGTTGGACAGACTCATTCCACTTCGATGATAGTGGGTGTTCTACATGCCATAAATCTTTGTTTTCCATGACATGCATTGGAATTGTCTGGGGACTTACTTGATTTGTACTGGCGAGAAGACCACGTATTAGTGAAGGACTCGAAAAGATGACCACGTATTAGTGAAGGACTCGAAAAGAAGACCACGTATTACTTGATTTGTTCTGCATGCCATAAACTATTGATTGTGTTTGTCCTATAATTACCGTACGAGGTAGGAAAGAACAGGGTCTTCTGAACATGATGACTACATAAGTCTTATAGCACGTGGATAGCTTTTGGAGCCATTTGTGAGGAAGATCGAACCAACTGTAGAGGGTGAAGACATTTTTGGAACTTTTGGGGCTTTCTCGAATTGACATTGGAACAAGTATGAGTATAGTTTGACAGCATTGAACGAAACGACAATAATGAAGGACTCGAAAAGATACCCAAAAAACATAGTGCTTCTTTTGGTAACCCATTCAAATCGTGAATGTGGAAGATGTTCAGGAAGGTAATCAGGGTGAAACTTGAGATTTTTAATGAAGAGGCCATGCTTTTGCAGGGTGATGGTAATGAACGTTTTGTAGTTAAGGTGAGATCTTTCTTTCAGAGTCAAGTCGGCGATGGTTTCTGTGATTTCTTCTGTGAGGTTCATGATGATGGCTTGAGAGGCATCTTGGTTTGAAGAACTTGATTTAGCTATTTGGAACACCATTGAGAGGATTTTGTTCTTGAGGATGGGTCGGACCTTTTTAGTACTACATGTATAGCCTTTTGGTTGTGACAGAAAATCTGCGAGAATATTCTATGTTCCTTTGATATGTTTTACTGTGAATTTTCACTGGAAGAACGAATTTGACCACCTCAATAAATATGCCTCAGGAAACATTTTTCTTTCGAATTGCAGCATATGAGAGAAATAAGATATATATCCATTTTGATCAAGAACTCATGACTGATAAGATGGAATTGAAAATTTTTTATTCCTCTTTTGACCGCAAGGAAATATTAGTAGGTAGATATACATTTAATCTACCCCTATAAATATTATCTTTAATCACATCTAAAACTTTTTATCGTCATAAAACATAGCATTTGTGACCACCTTTTTTTTTATCACGACAAATGTATTTAAAGCGTCACTGGTTTTTATAAAAAAGATTCTTTACATTAAAAAATGTGATCATAAATGTTAGTCACATTTTATTAAAGTTACTTTTATGTCCCTTTTATATTTTATTTAACAATTCATATCAAATAAAATTCATTTTTCATTTTAAATTACACCAAGGCTGTAGGGCTTTTTATCAAACATTTATGGGTTGTTTGACAATTGTTTAATAGTTTGGTGTAAAATTATTAAATGGTCAGAATGATTAAGATGCTCTCGTGATATAGTGCAAAATGAAATATAATTGTTTGGTAATTATGTACAATAAAATTAGGGCTCTTAATGGTTAAGTGAGATCCATGATACAAAATCATTCAGAGGGTTTTGGAACCATTAAAAGACAGACTTTTTTCTTGCCAAACAAGATTCACTTATTAAGGATTCAGAAGTTGCCTCTTAATGGAACTATTAAGAGGTAAACAAACAACCCCTTACAATATACTACAGGTCGACATAAGTTACTATACTCACTTATTTATTCTCGTCCATCAAAAACGATTGTTACGACATATTTTTTACCAAATAAACGTTTACCAGTTAAGAGTTTTATTTCTCACTTACCGGATAAACGTCCATTTATACGTATATATACACTAATCAAATGATATTATTCACTTAAATGTTTTTTTTTCAAACATTAAGGGGGTGTTTGGAATTGCTTATTTAAAACAACTTATACTTTTCTACAAAAGCACTTATCAACTTATTATAAGTCAGAAGGATTTCACTTCTTAAAATACTTCTTATTACCGGTTTGGCACCGGTATAAGTTGTTTATCCAAACACTCAAAAGTGTTTATTACCAATGTCACACTAGAATAAGTCAACACGTTGTTTTTATAATCAATCCCAAACACCCCTAAATCATTCAATAAATTTGTAAACATTTTTATAAAAAAAAATAAAAAAATAGACAAGAATCTAACATTAATAACCAACACCCAACAAACACCTAGAGAAAATAAAGCAACAAATTAACATCAAAAGTTGAAACAATTTCAACTCCATGTCCCGTTGACTAAAAGTCAAACCCAAAATCATATGGATTTTAACAAAAATTAATATTTAAGGTATAAATAACCTCAACCCTCCCCCCAAATTTCCCTAATTTATGACCAAATTGGTCATAATTCCAAGGTAAGAATACATATGACTTTGTACTAACCTCGTGTCCAAATTAGTAATTTAACAACAAATGGGGCATTGAACCAACCCATTCTCATTGCAATCTACACATTTGATGCTCCTCCGCCCATCGCCCCCGATCAGTTTACAACTCCCATTGCACACCGTACACATCACGAAGCGTACACCACCGCATCCCTTGCACCCCGTCGCCGCCACCGTCGGAATCCCGTCTAGTAAAATACCCAATTTACCCTCCTCCTCTAACTTCATTATCTCGTTCGATCCACCGATCAATCGCCCTTTCACGAGCACGATCGGAACCGTCACTTGTTTCTTTCCCAATAACGCCCTTACTTCTTCTTTGAACCCCGAATCCATCGACACATCCCGTTCGATCATACGAACGTTGTGTGATTCGATGATTCCACGGACTGTGTTACAGTCCTCGAAAGTTTTCCGGATTCCCCGCAATGTGGTGGTGTAAATCACCACCGCATTTTCACCACCCGAAGGGAATTTGTTCTCGAAAGTTTCGAGAATGGACTTTGATTCGATCGAGTTTCTTGATTTTTGGATTGTGGGTGTTGCTGAAATCATCTTCTTGATCTGTTCTTTCTCTTGAAACTTCTTTCTTCCGATTGGATCGATAAGATCTGGATCAAACAACGGCCCAAGATTCCGCCTTCGAGCCGAGTTCAAACCCGATTCCACCGGCGATTCCGAGCCACCCCTCTTCGAAATCCGAAGATTTGGGGGTAAAGTCGAAGCCTTTACGATCGTTATCTTTGGACTATAATCCAATTTCCGTGACCCAACTTTCTTATTTTCTTTGCCGGAAAACCTCTTGGACACCTTCGGAGAAGAACCCAACTGATTCAAGAACTTCATCGGAGTTTTCACATCGATTTCCGCAAACCCACGTCTCAATTTGGGGCTTTTCTTCGCTGGAATCGAAATGGGTGCTTGTGGTTCATCTTCAAGATCCTCCATTAGCTCCCAAGCATTGATGATCTCCGGCGGCCCTTGGTTGGACCTTCGCGGCGGCGAGTTCTTCTGTTTGGTGGGAGTAACCGGTGCCGCCGGCGGTGGCGGTTGCTGATCTTTGTCGAGTTTGAGAGCACCGTAGGTTGAAGAAGTGAGGGAAACAACGTGGTGGGTGAAATCTCCACCGCCATTTAACAGCATCTCTTTCTTGAGATCTTTCTTGATGTGTTTAGAAGATACGCAACCCATTTTAGTGTGTGTTGCTGGTGAAGTGTGTGAGTTTTGATAGGGGATTTGTTGGTGGGTTCTGGATGATGTCTCGATGTCTGTTTCAGTGTAAGAAGTGGAGTAACCGTTGGTGGATGTGAACGGTCTGAAATTTCAAATCTGAGAATGTTTCACTTTTAGTCCCTGATGTATTAGCATAGTTTCGATTTGGTACCCTTTTAATTGCTTACGGTTTTCCTTTGTCAAAGACAAGTGTAACGTTTCATTATAATAATGAAAACAATAAAATAGTTAGGAAATTGGTATAAAAATTTGATTATTTCTAACAATCTTTAATTTTTTAAATTGATTATTTGGTTTTAATATTCTTTGTGAAAGATTAAAATATCATTTTTACTTAAATATTGGGCTTTAATTTGATGATTTTCACATTATCTTCCTTATTTTCTCTATTACAATATATATTATTACACCTATTGGAGGAAAAAAAAATACTGATTAGTTTAAGTTTGGGCTCCAAAGATCAAAAGTGTCTGAAAATCTCAGGTTCAAATCCAAGTAGAAATAAAAATTCTTTTGTGACTACGGAAATTCAAATACAGTAACTTTGGGCTACCCACAAAACATCATGTATTTAAAAGCTTTTATTTATTTATTTAACCTTTCATGTAATTTTTCTTTCTAATTTTTGAAAGTTCCATACTCTGCATGGCTTATCATAATATAAAGTAATTAAAGGGCATTATCAAATTTTAATATAAAAAAATCCCATGGGCACTCACAGAACCACTTTTTTATTTATTTATTGAAAACCAACAATCATTTTGTTCATAATGTAGTACTTGAATATATATATATATATATATATATATATGAGAGAATTATTATGCAACCTTTTACATTTGTACAATTAATACAACTCAATTTCAATCGTCCATTTAATTTGATGAATATGTAATTTTATAAAAGTTTTGATTGTTTTCTATATAAAATGTTGATCATAATTAATGAACTCTAATCATATTTCATAAATATTCAAATCATAATAAATGAACTCTCATCATTTCCATAAAAATATCAATTGATTGAGTTGCATTTGTTGTACAAATATAATAAGTTGCATTTGAAACGTCCTCTCTCTCTATATATATATATAATATTATGGAAGCAACTAATTTGTATTTATTTTATAAATTTTCGGTATCAATGAGTTAAAAATCTTACACAAATTCATTTTCATCATGGTAAAAAAATGGTAGAACTTACATAGTAACTTTTTACTTAAACATAGTTATCATAAACAATTATTTACTTTGAATTAAATATATAAAATATTTTAAATCTTATAGTTATTATAAAAAGCAGTACCAAGGGTGGTGTCTAATTGGTTTGATTTTGGCTCCAAAGGTCAAAAATACCAAGAGGTCTTAGGTTCAAATCCAAGGAAGAATAAAAATTCTCTTGTGGCCGCGGAGGTTCAAATGCGGTGACTCCGAACTATTTGCAAAGCAGGTGGTCGTCCTGGAATTAGTCGGCTCGTATAGCGGGTTGAATATCCAGGTTAATAAAAAAATATTGAGAAGGATATAAGGACAAATGAAAAGCATATAAAATGATACAAATAAAAAGGCACAATGCTTTTGGAGTGGTTCATTTGGAGGTCTACTCCACAAGCATCCAAAATCAAACCTTTTAATTTTCCATAACCAAATCAAAATTTTGTCATCAACTTAAAATAAAATTATTTTAAGGGAATTTTGGATATTTTTGTTTCAAAATTAACTTTTGAAATCCTGTTTTCCCTCTTGTTTCATGTTTTAAAACAAATAATATTGAATTTGTAATTATTTTGAGGGTAAAATATCATATTATATTCATTTTTAAATGATATTTTATTTAATTTTATGTGTAACTTAATAAATGTATTTAATTAATGAGGGTCTTCACTTAAAAACCCATTAAATTATCGTAACCTTGAGAATTGGTGCAACATGTGCTATTTCACTTGATTTTTTTTATAAATACAACTTAGATTTAGTATATTGATTAGAATATATATGTTTCAAAAAGTGTTTGTTTCACAGTGTGGACATCTTTTATGGTTTGTAAAACAAAAAAAAAATTCAACTAAGAAGTTTTATTTTGTGAATCGAATACATATGAAACAAACATATTGTGAAACAAGTGTATGTTAATTAATATATTGAATTCTAGCTTTTGATGGAAAAAGATCATATAAAACAATATCTTATGATAATAGTTTTTATTGTTCTTTAAAATAGAGAAAACGTGAAAAACACTCAAAGTTTAGAGAATCCTCTAAAACTTGATGTCAGGAGTGAAATTGTGATAACCGTGTTCCGGTTATATAATTTGGATTGATTTTGAAAGTTTTGGTAAGTAAGTTAATTTAAAATAATTGTGTTTATGTGGTTACCTGTTTATTTATTCCACCACCTATGATATATAATCTATACTACATTAATAAGCATTTAGACAAAAGTCTTAATTACAAGTCTTAAAGCATAAAGTACTATCAACAATGATGGTGAAGGGTGGCCTGACGGATTCATTTACCCGACTCCCTGCGTGTCTATATATAATTTGGAGCTCCATAATCCTGGTACAATGACACAAATTAGGACAGATAATAGAGGACGGTTTGAGATGTGATTCGCTGCTCTTGGTTGTGCGGTACGTATAGTTTTGTTGTAACCCCTTTTCACCATTTTAAATTATTTTTATTTCTTGCACAACTATATAGTATAATTTTCTAATATGTAAACCACCTAATTTTCCCAATTCGATCATTTGTATCGCATTTGAATCGGGTGCTTATAATTGACGGTGCTCATTTGAAGGGGTCTCTCTTGGGCACAATGTTCTTAGCTGTTGCTATGGACGCAAAAAACTAAATTGTGCCCATCACTTTTGAAGTGGGTAGGTCTGAGAATGGAGAAGGGTGGACTTGGTTTTTGTCCATGTTGAAACAGTGTATCAGATAAATGGAAGGGTTGGTTTTCGTATCAGACAGGCTCCTTCAATAAACCAAACAATTACCATAGTGTACCTAATGGCCCATCATACGCCACCTAGAGATGAACGTAAAATACAGGGACAATATAATCAAATATAAGAAGAAATTGTTTTGGAAGACCTGTAAAGCGTACACGGTTGACGATTTCGAATGGAATATGGCGGGTCTACGAGGTGCTTTACCTATCAAATCTATACTGATGGACTAGATTGAGCCAAAGAAATGGTCAAGGGCCTATTTCCCATGTATACGCTACGACATCATGACTTCTAACAGTGTCGAGTCGGTGAATGCATTGTCCCGTTATGCTTGAAAATTACCAATTGCGGGCCTTATAGAGTACTTCTGAGACCTTCCAACGAGAGTGGTATTCTATACGTCATAATAAAGGAAGTTATTATAGTCACACATCTCCATTTAAATTTTTGTCTTAATTTTTAGCAGAATACTAACGAAACAAATATGTTTTTTGTAGAGAAAATGATCAACGCTCTTACCCCATGGACAGAGGCCAAAATTCAAAAGAGATCCAATAAGTCCTCATCATGGACTGTACATGAAATTGGCAATGGTTACTTTGAAGTGCGTGATTTTCGTAGGGACGTCGAAATCTATTACAATAATAGTCATTGCTCGTGTTTGAAATTAAAACTTTCTGGTTTACCTTGCGACCATGCAATCGCCATTGCAAGAAGTCAACGATGTACAGACTGCAACCATTTGGCGTGTGCTTACTTCACCATGAATAATTTTCGGGCAACGTAGGCAGGCCTCATTCATCCGGTTGGCCCTGAAAAAACATCGATTGTTCTAGACGACCCAATTATGATAGTTCGTCCACCCTGATAAAGAGATGGGTTGGCAGATCGAGTAACCATGTTTGTATTCGATCTCGTGGTGAGGATCCAATCCAGAGAAAATGTAGTCAGTGTGGACATACTCGGACAAACTATCCATCTCCTGCCCCAGCAAACCAGTTTGAATGCGTAAATTTTGTAAGTTTATAGACCAAATGTGTAAAATATCAACCTTTAGAGACACAATCAGTACATTCCAATTTTCTATGCACCAAATCTTTTAATGCTATAAATTTAGAGGCAAAGTGTGTCTATACTCTAATTATAGGGACCAAATGTGTAAATTTTGTAAGTTTAGGGACCAAATATGTAAAATATCAAACGTTAGGAACACGATCAGTACATTCTAATTTTCTAAGCACCAAATCTGTTAATGATATAAATTTAGAGCCAAAGTGTGTTTATACTCTAATTATAGGGACCAAATGTTTAAATTTTGTAAGTTTAACGACCAAATATGTAATTATCAAACTTTAGGGACACGATCAGTACATTCTAATTTTCTACACACCAAAACTGCTAATGCTATAAATTTAGAGCTTTGTAAGTTTAGTGACCAAACGTATAAATGTTATAATTTATATTTTTTTAATTACAAATTTATGTTATTGTATTTAATTTTATATTATTATCTTGGGAAAAAAGTACAATAAAAATCAATGGACTTTCTTGTTTGGAATGATTAAGTCATTGGACTTTTTTTGGAACAAATAAGTCATTGGACATTCCAAAACATGTTAAATAAGTCATTGGACAATTTTTTAGAACAAATAAGTCCTTCGACATTCCAAAATATGTTAAATAAGTCATTGGACA
>NC_037536.1:12356439-12359874 GCF_001531365.2 Cynara cardunculus var. scolymus | reverse complement strand
TTATTTGTTCCAAAAAATTGTCCAAAGACTTATTTAACATGTTTTGGAATGTCCAATGACTTATTTGTTCCCAAAAAAAAATCTAAGGACTTAATCATTCAAAACAAGAAAGTTCATTGGTTTTTATTGTACTTTTTCCTATTATCTTGACATGAAAGTATAGCCAATACTATGTTTTTTCTTAATTTTTGTTAAAAGAAAATTCATTTTTTATGTTTTATAATTATACAGATGTTTTATTATTTATGTTTAAGTTGCATCGACCAAAATTATAATAAATTATTCATATTAAAGTTTTTACTATATTCTATTTAATAGTTATTAAATTACTTCAAATTTGTAATTTGAAATTACAAAATAAATAAATTATAAACTTAATATAAAAAAAAATACTTATTATATTAAACTATTAATCAATATATATATACATATATATTGAGAGAGAGAGATATACATGTATATATAACTATAAAATCTCATTATAATATTAATATAAAAAAACTGTTTGTTATTTTTTATCCTCTATTTTTTAGTGTTTTATATTTGGATGGAGATGGATATATCTCCATTTAGTATGGGGTTGGAGATGTCATACATTGTAAGCCATAAGAACAAAAATAACAATAAATTACAAATCATAGAATATAACAGTAAAACCATATAGTAGAAAATTGCAGTTTTTACCAAACCACGAGGGACAAGAGTTGATAATTGATAGCAACCACATGTAATTTACTTTACTTAATGGTTTCCTCTTTACACGCATCAACATTAAAACTCAAATTTTACATTCTAAATGCATGAAGACATTATAAAAAAAAATGCAAATAGCATGAAGCGAATAGGGTTGTTCCAGTTACGATTGGGTTCCACCGTGGGGGGTTTCAAACTTAGATAAATACGAAGACAAGAACTAACCTCAGCCATTACGGAAGCGTGAAGCGAATTGACTTGGGGAAAACACGTACGTGAACCGATCCGCGGAAGCAAAGCGTGTGACTCTCAAAATCGAATGCGTGGATGTTTGATGGGCCCCCGAAATTGTTTATACTAGAAACTGTGGGTGAGGTTTAAGAGATGTGAGAGAAACTTACAAATTCAAGGGATGAGGTTTAAGAGATGTGAGAAAGAAAAGAGAAAAAACTTAAACAAAAGAGAAAGGGTTTACGGATTCAAATGTGGACATGTCTTATTATTCAATTCAATATATTAGAGTTTTCAAGTCACCACCCTACGCTGTCACGTGGTATATCCGCAATCATTGTGGATGTATCGTCACGGTAGAAACCATTACGGATCGGGCATTATGATGCGTTTGTGGGCATGTGGTATTCAAAGGAAAATACGGTTTTGGGCCACATCCGTAACAATTACCTAATCATGGTTGCAGATCTGAGCCAAAAAAGCCCAAATTTTTTGTCCATTAGTGGGTCTGCAAAAATATTACCGACGTAATGACTTTTAGGTAAAATTAAAAAATAAATAATTAAAAAGTTAATTTGATTATAGAATATCTTCGTTTGAGTAAATTTCTCAAAGGTCAATGGTTTCTAGTTATAGAAACAAGGAAAATCAGGATGTGGTGAAACCGTGGGATCCTGCGTGGCGCCGACGTGTGCGAAACAGAAGAGATGTCTGATTCTATTCTAGAAGGTCGGCTGACTCACTCGCCTACTCTAGCCGAGCGTGAGCCACCAATGGTCCACCACCATTGACTATGTACGGAAACTAACAAAAATTAATTGCACTCTCTTTGACTTGTCTTTGTACCACATAACTATTTTACTTGTTTTTCATCAAATAAATTATTTTTGACAAAAAGAAAAATTGTCATTCAATCATATTTCTAAACGTTTTCAAAAAATAATCTAATACAATTTTATAAACCAGATTTGTTAAAAGTTTTAAAAACAATTTTTAATGTAGAAAGTATTATATATTTATGCATAAAGTCTTAAAAATCTTAAAAACAATTCATAATGCATTAAATACTACTATTTTATGCATTTAATCTTAAAATCTCTTAATGTATAATTAAAATAACATATAGTACAAGTTACTAATGCATATTAGTACTCTTTTTATGTTCCCAAAATACTTTTGACACCTTTCACTCATACATTCACCCTCTCATACCTTTATGTCTTCTCCCCATCCCCCAATGTGAGATTCAAAATAATATTCATCATGAGTCATTCATTCATCTCTCATTCAATTGCTCTAAAACTCTCGGTTTCGCTCTCGATCTCTTGATATTTTGCTTTTGATGTAAATTGAACACATTTGTGGAGTCGTTTAAATATGTTGGATTTTAAATATATTAGATTTTAAATTGTCATACAATTTTTTTCATCGATAGACTGTAATTGGAACCATAACTCTTTTTTATTCAAATTGTATTAATATGTAAAGATCAAATGTAACTTATATCATCGTTAAATCTTCTCTAATAAAACCAGTAAAACTTCAAAATCGTTAAAATTCATGGCYCCCGCCGTATTGTGCGGGTACACAACTAGTCAATAATTACATAAAAAATTATGTTTTTTTAAATAAAATTATAACTTATTATCTGACTAAAAAACAAAAAGATGATTATTTTCAAATTTTGAATTTAATATTTGTATAAATATTTTTCGGCCTTTTTTGTTGAAAGTTAATTAAATTTGTAAATACATATTTGACTACTATTTACAAATTTTTATTTTATCTTAATTCCTGTTTTCGTTATGTAATAAAATCTTTATTTACAGTTATATCATACAAAAACATAATTAGTTTATTAATTATATACGTGTAATATAGTTTTGTAAATTGGATTATATATTAATTTATAGAATTTGAATATAATTAAATTACATATTTTTACACATTAATATATTAAAATACAATAAAACATTTATAAAAAATGTGTTTATGTTTGACGTCATGACACATGTAATTGGTGTTGTCTTTTTGTTAGTGGAAAACTCAAAATGATGACCCAAGTGGTCTTTAGGAACGCACTTGAATTATTGATTTTAGTTGCAAGTAATTTATTTATTTAAATTAGAAACGTACTCATGCAATGCAGCGAGATACATCATGATTTTAATATTTTATTTTATTTTTTATCTCAGTCAATGTTATAATATGGTTTTATGTGATTTTGAGAAAACGATGATATTTTTTTTTTTGAAAAAAATATATGTTTGACGATATCATAAAAATTTGACAAAAATATATCGATATTAGTATCAAATTAACTATTTGAAATTCTTCATTCTTTTGTGTAATTTTTTAATTCAATTTTTTATAATTTAATTTATGTACAATAACGAAGTAATTTATATTTGGTTTAATAATATAATTTGTTTATAAATATAATAATTATTTATTTTGTTGGAACTCGATAATTATTCTAATTATATTTTAGATTTTTTATATTTTAAAATG
>NC_037536.1:12346700-12354288 GCF_001531365.2 Cynara cardunculus var. scolymus | reverse complement strand
TAATTATATTTTAGATTTTTTATATTTAAAATGAGATGTTTATCTTGTATTTGATTGTGTTTATTTGCAGTTAGTTACACGAATTCAAATATGGAGCTTTAATAAATTGTACCTACGTACAATTTATTTGTAATCTTGAGTTTTAAATAATATGTATTAATAAACAATACTTTACGCATAAAAAATAGTTTTTAAGAGTTTTTGTCAAATGATTTATAATATAGAATATATTTTTTATATATAATTTAATTTAAATTTAATAATAAGACAATTTATTTTTGATTTAATATTATAAATTTTATAAAGATAATAATTAAGTATTCTGTTAGAATTTAATGATTATACTAATTATATTTTAGATTTTTTATATTTAAAATGAGATGTTTATCCTGTATTTGTGTTTATCTACAGTTAGTTACACGAATTCAGATATGAGATGAAATCAGATAGGGATGAACGGGTTTAAGAGTTTTAGCCAAATGCTTTATAATATAGTATATATAATAGTTATAATAATTTGAAGGATGTTTTTTTATTATTAACCTGGATATCCAACCCATTATGCGGGCCGACTAATCCCAAGGTGATCACCTGCTTTGCAGATAACTCGGAGTCACCGTATTTGAACCTCCATGGCCACAAGAGAATTTTTATTCCTCCTTAGTTTTGAACATGATACCTCATGATAATTTTGACCTTTGGAGCCAAGCTCAAACTAATAAGGCATCACCCTTGAGGTTATTTGAAGGATCTCTTTACTAGCATAGTTGATGGAACTCACAACTTATTAGGTAATATGATTGTTTAATAATAAGTTAATGATATAAAAATCGGGTTATTCAGTATGCTTCTAATGGATTTATGCAAAAGCCAAAAAAAAAAAAATTCAAAACGGATCATTTCAGTTAAAGAAAATGTTCATTCCATTAATTAAAAAACCCTTTTAAAGAAAAGCTTTTTTTCAATACAGATAGATTAATCCACACAGACAACTTTATTCCTACATGATTAATGAAAAACTAATTGAATAAATAGTTTCTAAATCTTATGTCTCCTGATTTTGTATTTCTCTTTTAGTTATCAAAGTTAAAAATAGTTGAAACTTTTATAAAAGTTTGTTTTATTACAACAACTTGTTGCTCAAAATTTTGAAACCATGCGTGTTATGGACTTCAATATGTCGTTAATGGAATGGTATGGGTCAAGGGGTTAGCGATTAGGGGTGGTTGACTGTTGCTCGACGACTCTGGATTGGGGTTGTTGGTTGGTTTTTGTGTCTTATCTCATTGGTTGCTTCATTAATTTTGGGTTTTATGGGATATTTACCAAACACTCACTGGGCAAGCACTTACTAGCAAGAATCACCACCATCAGTTAATTTATTGTTTTCATCATCCAACTGAATCATTGTTAAGCGTCTCTTATCCCCATAGCCCCATAGCGCTAACCAGGCAGAGTATTCTCCTTCGCTTCCGGATAAAAATATTCATCATTGTCATGCGTACCGGGGTAAGATTATCGGTATTTGTCATACTCAATCGATAAAGAAAATAACACATGGCATGTGTTTACCCAGTAGACATCGGGTAAACGTCCCCTTAATTTGGTTGTTCATCTATTATTTTCGTTTCCTCAGAGGTCGTTGTAGTGCTCGTGGCTGCTATTTTGGTTTTTGCTCTCATGTTTGGTTTCGTTCGAGTAAATTTTTTGGATTGGTTTTATAATTTGTAGAAGCTTTGCTTGTTTTTATGTCTTTAATAAAATGTTGGTCTTCCAGAATAAAAATTTAAAAAATAAAAATCAATATCAAATTAAATATTTATAACATTACAAAAATAATTATTACAATTTCTAATGCAAATTGCAATGCATATAAAAACTTATAATTTAGGGTTCAAAAGTACATTCTAGAAGAAACCAATGAGCCTAGTACCAACAAACATTAAACTTTGACGTATAGCCTTAATTTAGTGAAACATGTTTTTGTTATTTTTTTGAAATATCAGAAAATAAGTTAAGAAATACATGAATAAAAAATGAAATTTACAAATTAATTTTTATTTTTATTTTTATTTTAGGAATAGCATTTTACGATTTTATGCTACAAATGTTCAAACACGTAAATTAACTATCAAAATTAAAAGAGATAAATGTAAAAGAAAAGCAAGGGCTCGAAAGATAGGCATATAATAGCCGCTAGTACCATTCCCCAACAAGAACCGGATGCACATGTCAATAAATAAAAATGGTTAGAGTTAAAGCCTAGTGAATTCAAGCAATTTTCATCATTATTTCTAAAATTAAAATATTTTTATCGTAAAAGCAACATCTTTCTAAAACCCTCCATTTTCGTGATGAAAACTCTAAACAATCAAAACATCCATTCAAATATGAACTTGAAACTCAGTGCTCACTCAAAATATGATTAAAGTTTAATAATCAAATACCGTAAATATGGATAAAATTCGATTATCCAAGGCATGAATAAGGTTCAACATTCAAAACCATGAATTATGGATACATTCTATACCCAAAACAACACCGAAAACATGGAGAAACTCCAATAAATAAATAAAAACACCTTTCAGTGAAAGGGAAGACCAATATCCATTGATCGTGGTTAAACATAAAGTAAGTCATATATCAATGTTAATGAGCTCTACTACGAAGAATGGTCATCAAGTTCAACCCTCCACAATTTATACCTTGCCCTAGACCCTCGATGATCCTAGACATGCTCGTTCACTAGAAATTACACCATATGGTTAATGGCATGTTCGACTCCATGAGTCTCTATCAATGCTTTTTTCTAATTATGATACTGGAATAAGCATCCGATTTTAAACCATCAAACCGACTCAAAAGTTAAACCATATGGTCAATGGTCGATGTCCGACTCCAAGAACCTACACCACAATGTCTCTGATGACCCAATTCCTATTTCTGACCACAATATGGGAACAACCATCCTATTTTAAACCAACAAAGACCTACTCCTATGCCTATGGATCTATTACATTACAGTCTAAATTAGATGACTCCAGTTGAATGACCACACACTCAACACATGTAACTTTCAAATAAATATGTCATGTTGCATATCACGTTCCAAAGCTCCACATTGAGCAATATAAACTAGACAAATGTCCCCAAAACTCATCGGAATCGAAACCAAGCCGAATACTCAACGACTCATTTGACTATCAACAAAAGCCATCTGAAATTAGTTTTTTAAAGACCAGACTTTATTTTACAAGCTTTCTCTATGCGAATAGTATATGGTACTTCTACCATTATTACTTGTAACAAGATGATAGTTGATCTAGGTGTATACTTGCATTAAAGTCTATTTTTGTGTTGAATATTAAGGTTGCATAAATCTAACAACAAGGCCCAAATCAACCGGTGAGACCAAATCGCCTTTTTGTGGTTAGATTTGACCAGTTGGTCATTTGCTATCAAACCGCTCAATTTGAAAATTTTCATAAACCGCCATTGCGGTTTAGTTTGTGGTTTGAGGGGTTAAACCATCCAAATTGGACCATGAACACCTCTAATATGAGGTATAAATCATCAAAATCTATACAATATATGATTTATTATCAATATGTCTAAAAAAACCCCAAATATATGATTTATTATCAATATGTCTTAAAATCCCCCAAATATATGTATTTCTTAAGATTTTATAAAATCAAATGTGCAAAAGATGCAATTTCATTAAATAATCAACAACATTTGATCTCACGTAAAACAACCAAAGGTCATCATAAAAGATCCATGGATCATAACTCATTAGTTGTAAAACTATGTGATGCAATGTGATCTAAAATGTTATTGTAAATCGAGAACATAAAGTAATACAATTCATCAATAATACATGCATTCTTCGTAAATTTAACCCATATTTCTACATTTTATAACAAGAGAACAAGAAATAATCAAATATTAATTAAAGTGTATCTCATTGAGACGTTTTGAAACCAAAATCTTGGACTTCTTTTATAGACATAAAGATCGCATCACATTTTGTTGCTCGGTCCATGTAGGAAAAAACTTTCTCATCAAACTGTAATTTTTAATATGTTAGTCATAAATTATTTGAATGGCTAAAAATAAATAAACATTACGATTAATAGGAAATACAGTTTTAACTGGTAAATTTAAAATACAGTATATGCTGTCCAAACCTCCAAGTTCAAACAACGTGTATCTACTTAAAAGAATATCCCATCTGTTTAAATGAACTAGAGAGCCAAGCAAGATCGATCGATGATTACAGAAAGGCAAGAGATGGAGCGAGCTGTATTTTTTTTTCTTTCAAAATTCAGATATTAAAGAGAACAAAAATAAGCAATATTACGCTATTAATAAACATAACACATATGGATACAAAACAGAAACAGTTCACCAAACTTAAAGTTCTGTTATATTAATTAATACTCCATTTTCATCTTCTCTGTCTTCTTCATCCTTATCCTCGTAGAATATTGTTGAAAGTGATACAATCACGATATCTTTTTTCTAACATCCAAAAGAAGGTCAAAAGTTGTATTTACCAAAAATCAAAAATTTGATTTAAATATAATGTGCAAGTGTGCAACACGTAATCCATGTGTAATATTATTTTGTGTTCATATGAGACTTTAAAGTAACTGGTTTCACTGAAAACGATATATATTACTAATCATCAAATAATAAAAAAAAATATTAAAACAAATAAAGTAATGAGTAAATAGATGAAGGGAAGTTGATTTAAATAGTCATTATATTTATTCAAATTGGTCTCTTAGTTATTCCTTTCTCGGGTTTACCCAAATGTTACTATGTCCGCACCGCAATATTGCAGATGTGGATATTATGGACGTAATGACATTTAGGTAAATTCAAAAGAGAAATGACTAGGAGAACAGTTTAAATAAGTGGAATGCTATATGAGCTAATTTTCCATTGTGGAAGCATGGTGACTAAGGGGCCGTTTACCAAAAACTTACTCGATAAGTGCTTATCGGTAAAATTCAACACTATTATTTACTTATAGGGTAAAATTTCCGTCCATCAAAGCGGCACCGTATGCAATAAATTACATTATAAACTCTTACCGGATAAGACTCTTGTTTCTTGTCTTGCTCTTACCGAGTAAGATTATTAGTTTTTACCATATTCATCCGATAAAGTAATATGACTTGATAAACGTTTACTCAGGTAAACGTTTAGTAAACGACTCCTATCCCTTACCAACCTTGTTACTCAAATCTCCGATGTCATTAAATGTATAAACAAACAGATATCTTTTTAATATATAAAATCTAATTTTTAAAAAGGAAACGGTGATATATAATTGAATATGTTATTGTAATAAATAAATCCGAGTATTTTAATAATAAAATATAAAATAAATTAAACAATTAGAGATGTTGGATATTTTGGCATCAAGAAAACAAGTAAACCAAGATTTGAGTCGTAGAAGGAATATGTCGAGATGAAGTGACGTCATGTCTGACCTAAACAACTCCCTTCGCCCATGACGCTTCCTCAATCCCTCCAAACATCCACAAAATATGATTGGGATAAGAATAATTTAATACTCCAAATTAAACTGCGACGGATGGACTGGGTTTCCTGACGGGTCGGAGCCAATTCTCATGCCTACTTCACTTACTTTATAGACATATTTTTAACTTATTGATCGAAAGAGTTGAGGATTATGTAAATGACACTTATGCAAATTGCGTGACCCATTTTTTAATATAATATTCATAGCTAAAATACGCCTTATCTTAATATACACATCTCCTTGATATGTCACCCTTATAAATAAAATACACCTCGCAGTATAACAAACTGAACGTTAGCATTTGTGGAAACTTTATGAGAAAATCGTAAGTGCAACCCATACAACATAGCTTCAAGAGGAGGAAATCGAATGGGATTAGTTTGTGACCAGTTTTATCAACCATTTAAATTACTATTATACTCTCAGAAAAAAACTTACACCTATACCCTCCTTTCTTATTATTTGTTATTTGTAAGATGTCAGTATTCTACCTAAAACAAATCATTTTTATAAACTCTAAATGCACTGGAAGCTCGTAAGAATCTCTGATTCTTAGTAGACCAGTCCTTGTGGAAAATGATCTTTGAAACTTACCATCGTATTACTTGAAAAAGCGAACTCAACAATGGTGTGCACTTGCACCACTATTGTGCCACAATTTGCGTGTGTCATTTTTGTTATCAGGTTTTTGGCGTCGTTGTCGGGGACTAGCGCGATTTTTGTTTCTAAGATATTGATTTTTTATTTGAGCCCGAGTCGTGAGTTTTCTCTAGTAATTTTCGGTGTTGTATGACACAGCTACAACATGGTGAACTTTTGTCTCTAGACCCGAAAATTGAAAGAACTGTTTGCAGATGTCAAAGAGGTCGAGGTAATCGGCAACCCCCTATTAACAATATCATGAGTGACGTTGGTGGGGGTGAACACCCTGTAAACAATCCACCACCTCCATAGCAAAATACTGTAGGAACTGCCGATGACAAAGACCAAGGAATACAGTACTATGCTCACCCCAAGTTTGGTCAATTAAGCTTATTAGTGTCAGATCCAATATGACTGCACTAAATTTCGAGATAAAACCATTAATGTTCCAAATGATTTAAGCAATGGGTCAATTTAGAGGATTACATTTGGAAGATCTACATTCCCATTTTGAAATCATTTTAGAAATTGTGGGATGCTTTTAGAATTCAAGGAGTTCCAAATGATAGCCTTACGGGTAACACCCTTCACTTTTTCATCAAGAGATAGAGCTAAAGCTTGGGTAAATTCTCAGCCATCCCAGTCCGCTAACTTGAGCCGACCTTCATTAAAAATTTCTAAAAAAATACTTTCCTACAACGAGAATGTAAAACTTAGAAATGAAATTTTGTTGTTCCAGCAAGGGGACGATGAAGCAGTGTTCGATGCTTGGGAGAGGTTCAATGAACTTTTTCGGAAGTGCCTACATCATGAAATCCCCCATTGCATCCAATTGGAGACATTTTATAACGGCCTCTCCAACTCTACAAAAATTATCTTCGACACTAAAGCAGGTGGAGTTTTTACTGCCCAGACATACTACGAGGGGTACGATATTCTTGAGAAGGTTGCCAACAACACCACTGATTGGTCAAACCTCCATGGTGTGTACTTGTACCACTATTGTACCACGGTTTACATGTGTCATTTTTTCTATCACCTACTTTGAAAATTTTCTTGATCTTCTCGTGTTATCACCCCCTGAGCCCTTTCCTGTTCCCACTTCAATTTTAGTTAAACCTAGTTCGATGCTTAACCTCAAATACAAGCTTCTCTTAGTTCATACTTCGTTAAGTTCAGTCTTTTTAATTTTCAGTATTGACTTGTTGAGATTGACCTTGATTCTCTTGTTTCGTGGAACATTTTTGTTGGTCCCAAAAGGGTCTACAAGAATACTAAACAGGTTGTAGAAGGGGGGGATGAATACAAACACAATTTTCAAATTTAAAATATATATTGATAAAGAAGATCAATACAGATTTTACAAGATTGTTTGCGGAAAGATAAGTT
>NC_037536.1:12344126-12346600 GCF_001531365.2 Cynara cardunculus var. scolymus | reverse complement strand
TACTGAATTAAGAGTTAAAGAACCACCTGCAAAATATTCAAGCACCAAAAAAATGAAAAGGAAAAGTAAAGCCTACTTACCAACCCTCGTTCTATATAATACCAAGCAGCACTTAATGCAACTAATATTCTACCCGACCAAACTACAACATACACCATTACAGTTACCTTGAATAGAGAATGAACCACCGAGATCGATTGAAGGGGTCCCTAAAGCTACTGAATCGGTAAAAAGAGAAGGGTTACAGAAACAATTAGGTTGAAGCCCATTGAAAATTGAACTTAGCTTATGAGAGCAAAGATGAAGAATCGAACCAGGAGATGATTGAAAAGAGTAGAAAAATTGAAATGAAGAAAACCTGTTGTGTGATGAAAGAAGACGACGATGCTGGTAAGACGGAGGAGAGCAGGATGAGGAGAGCACTGGAGAGAGCAGGGACGATGGAGGAGAGCACGGGAGAGCGAGGGACGAAGACGGATGCAATATGTGGTGTTATTCTTGTTCAAGGGATGCGAGACGGCTGAAATTAGGGCTAGAATGTGCAAAGGTTGGAGCAATTGAAGAAAGCAAAGGTCTGACTTTACCAATTTTGTTTTGGCGCACCTAAGGATTCATGATCAGGAGGAAAGGAAGCTGGAAAAGGAAGAAGAACAAAAGAGAAGAGAAAGCAAGGTTTGACCATGGTTAATAAACTCAATGCATAAAAAACTTGTACATTGTGTAAAATACTTTGTAATTAAGAGTTTTTTGAAAATCTTGTATAAAATGGTTGTAACTTATGCTTAAGAACTTGTATTTAAGATAATGACCTAAATACTTATATATGTAGTATAGATATATATATATATATATATATATTCTAGTCATTTAACAACATGATTTAATAAAAAGAAGATGATGACCGTTGTTGTTGGGAGGGACCAAAACCAGTAAACTTTGTATACATCATGAGCATATTAGTAAAAAATGAAGATTATGGGCCTGCTTTTGTTAAAAATGGTATATTAGTGATCAAAACTGGAATGTACTCTTTCATTTTTTTAAAGATAAAACTTAGGTTTTGTTCGTTTTTTTATTTATAGCTTTTAATTATCACTTATGTCTGATTTATTCAGACTGATTTTTTTATTATTATTTTCAGAGTCTCTATCACTTAATATGATCTGAATAAATAAAATATAAATTAATATCTTAATTCCTCTTATTTTTCATTTTTTTATTCTCTTTGGCTATTGTTTCTTTTTCCACCAAAAACATTACTGTCCTTTCTTCATCCATGTGAAATGGAAGCTCTCACCTTCTCTCTCTAGATCTCTCTCTCTCTCTCTCTCTATATATATATATATGTGTGTGTATGTATATATATGTGTGTGTATATATATATATATATATATATATATAATTTTTGTACGTATAGGTTAGCTTAGAAGACTAATATGAAATAAAAAACTTCTATCGGTGATCTATCATCTATAAAAAGTATCGATTTTTCCACAAACAAACTCATCGGCGTCAATCCCGATAGCATCAGAAGTCTGAAAGGTATCCAAAAGGTTATTATTGTGTTCAATTTGTTAAACAATTGTTGAGGTGAATTTCGGCAATGAAAATTTTCACCAAAAAAAAATGCACCTAGTTTTACAAAAACAAACTATTGGTTCAGACTTCAGATGTTTGTCAGTTTACAAAAACAAACAATCTTATTAATTCAAATTTCAGACTTTAGTACCACCTCTTGTTAAACAGAAGTGAAATAAGACTTCAGCAACTATTAAAAAACAAACGCCATCTTATATTAACGATCAAAGAAATTTAAACGAGGATATGAATTCGTGATTGACATTGATTTATGATGGTTTTAATTTCGATGTTATCCTCCTTTCTGCATTTTTAGTTGTAAGTATGCCAAAATGTGAACGGTGATGCCATGCCCTTCATTCATATGATCATAAAAAAATGTTTTTATAAACAATTCCAAGCACTAAATAGATCGAGATCGAGTCTCGATCTTATAGTGTATAGTTTTGATTTGTCAGGCTTAGATCTTGCATCTTGACAAAAACGTGTTTATAAAATATCAATTTTAAGTTAATCTAGAATTTTTTATTGTTTGTTTCACATGTTACATCTTAGATTCTATTATTAAAATTATAATATTCACATTACGAGTATGAAAAGAAATTATATCTCTATGTATATATAAAATGCACAACTTTCAAACACATTTTGTATTATTAAATACGAAATTAATGTTAATTATTTTATTTGACAGATTATGAAATTCAGTATATGTGGATGCCAAATCTTTCATTTGAATAATATATAAGAAGAATAAATATAAAATAGTAATTGTTTTTAAACCCGTGTTGAAATATATATAGGGTTGGGTTCACGTGAGACCAGTCTGTTTTCGTGAGACCCGTGAGACCACATTTTTACACGTAAACTTCACAGCAAAAACACTGTGAAGGTTT